>NW_023270380.1:15810763-15892548 GCF_011800145.1 Mirounga leonina | reverse complement strand
GTGTGTGTGTGTGTGTGTGTGTGTGTGTGTGTGTGTGTGTGTGTGTGTGGCATTCTTATATCCCACATCAATTACTCCCAGAACTATTCTATTCTTGTTTGGTACCCAGTACAAACCTGGTCACTACCCTATTCTCTCCTCATCTCTAAACTTCCCTGTTTCCACCCCACACTTCCTGATATCCAGTCTTCAAATGATTGGTCTTATAAAGGTGCATGACATAGAGGCATCTGGGTGGCTCAGTCAGTGAAGTGTCTGCCTTTGGCTCAGGTCATAGTCCCAGGGTCCTGGGATCAAGTCCTGCGTTGGGCTCCCTGCTCAGTGGGGAGTCTGCTTCTCCATCTTCCTCTGCTGCTCCCCCTGCCTGTGCTCGCTCTCTCTCTCAAATAAATAAAGAAAATCTTAGGGGGAAAAAAAAAGATGCATGACATGATATACTTCCGTGCATATCCACTTTGTGCAAAAGGAAGTGCTCCAGTATAAAGTAACCCTCTTGGCAGTCTCAATGTTCTTATTTTCCTTCTAGGAATGATTACTATCTGGATTTCCGTTTATCTTCTGGTTTGATTTCTATCTTTGCCATTGAATATGGGCTCTCTGGGAATAGAGTAATCTCAGTGCCATAAAACAGAAGGAAAAGATGATAGTTTAGATCCAATCAGAATGTCAACAGAAGGAAAAGATGATAGTTTAGAACCAATCAGAATGTCCAAACATAGTGCATTTAAGGTTTTAGATAAAACATTAGGCATTAAGAAAAGTTTAAAGGTGAAAATTTCTTCACACAGAAAAAGATTCAGTGTCTTATTTTCCTCTCTAAACCAAAATGGAAATTTAATGAACTATTTAAGGATTTTACTGAGGGCAAAGCTGATTTTTATATCTTCATGTTGTTTACTTGTCTTCAACTACATAAATACCGAATTTACCAGTAAAATACCTTTATAAAATTTCAAAAGACAGAGAAATTAATGAGTATATATCCCCATTAAGATGTTAAATTCTATAACACTCCAGGTATATTATTAGAATACATTAAGAATTTATGTAAATTATATATATATATATATGCACTTATATTTTTTCACCATAACATTCAGTATAGGATATGCTGGCAAAAATTATAGTACGATGAGAATTGCATGAGGCTGTTTCTGTTTCTAAGGTTGTTTCCCATCCTGTCCCTGTCACCCTCCACCTGCTCTTCTGTCGTCCACAAGTTAGATACATAAGAACTACTGAACTCTACTTTCAAAGGTGAGCTAGGCCTGCAGTTAACATTAACATGATGATGTGGTAACATCACTCACCACCACATGGATCACATGCAGACGTGCTTTCCTTCACAGCTCTTGTTACTGCTGGTTATATTCATTTAGGATAGGGCCTTCATGATGAAATTTACTGGACGTTCAAGGTCATAGCACCTTGATGACTTTTATTCCGAAAGGTGGCAATTTTTTCCTTCTGCGACATAGGAACTAATGATTTGATGAAGATGTATAGTACTATTTCTTTTCTTTTAGAGGTGGCCTATATTTCAAAATTCTCAAATTATGTCACAAAACTCATCATTTAAAGGTAGCCAGCAGCATCATTGGGGCAGCTTCTGAAATATGAATGTATTATATTGTCTGAAGCTTATTTTTAATGCTTTGTCCAAAACCCTATTACCCCTTCAGGGATGAAATCTTTTTTTTTTTTTTTTTTAATTCTTTTTTTTAAAATCCCCATACATTACATCATTAGTTTTTGATGTAGTGTTCCATGATTTATTGTTTGTGCATAACACCCAGTGCTCCATGCAGAACGCGCCTTCCTTAATACCCATCACCAGGCTAACCCATCCTCCCACCACCCTCCCCTCTAGAACCCTCAGTTTGTTTTTCAGAGTCCATTGTCTCTCATGGTTTGTCTACCCCTCCGATTTCCCCCCCTTCAATCTTCCCCTTCTGCTCTCTTCTTCTTCTTCTTTTTTTTTCTTAACATATATTGCATTATTTGTTTCAGAGGTACAGATCTGAGATTCAACAGTCTTGCACAATTCACAGCGCTTACCAGAACACATACCCTCCCCAGTGTCTATCACCCAGCCACCCCATCCCTCTCACCGCACTCCCCACTCCAGCAACCCTCAGTTTGTTTCCTGAGATTAAGAATTCCTCATATCAGTGAGGTCATATGAGACATGTCTTTCTCTGTTTGACGTATTTTGCTCAGCATAATACCCTCCAGTTCCATCCACATCGTTGCAAATGGCAAGATCTCATTCCTTCTGATGGCTGCATAATATTCCATTGTATATATATACCACATCTTCTTGATCCATTCATCTGTCGATGGACATCTTGGCTCTTTCCACAGTTTGGCTATTGTGGACATTGCTGCTATAAACATCGGGGTGCACGTACCCTTTCGGATTCCTACTTTTGTATCTTTGGGGTAAATACCCAGTAGTGCAATTGCTGGATCATATGGTAGCTCTATTTTCAACTTTTTGAGGAACCTCCATACTATTTTCCAGAGTGCCTGCACCAGCTTGCATTCCCACCAACAGTGTAGGAGGGTTCCCCTTTCTCCGCATCCCCACCAACATCTGTCATTATTGAATTGTTAATTTTAGCCATTCTGACTGGTGTGAGGTGGTATCTCATGGAGGTTTTGATTTGGATTTCCCTAATACCGAGCGAAATTGAGCACTTTTTCATGGGTCTGTTGGCCATTTGGATGTCTTCTTTGGAAAAATGTCTGTTTATGTCTTCTGCCCATTTCTTGATTGGATTCTTTATGCTTTGGGTGTTGAGTTTGATAAGTTCTTTATAGATTTTGGATACTAGTCCTTTATCTGATATGTCATTTGCAAATATCTTCTCCCATTCTGTCGGTTGTCTTTTGGTTTTGTTGACTGTTTCTTTGCTGTGCAAAAGTTTTTATCTTGATGAAGTCCCAATAGTTCATTTTTCCCCTTGCTTCCCTTGCCTTTGGTGATGTTTCTAGGAAGAAGTTGCTGCGGCTGAGGTCGAAGAGGTTGCTGCCTGTGTTCTCCTTTAGGATGTTGATGGACTCCTGTCTCACATTGAGGTCTTTCAACCATTTGGAGTCTATTTTTGTGTGTGGTGTAAGAAAATGGTCCAGTTTCATTCTTCTGCATGTGGCTGTCCAATTTTCCCAACACCATTTGTTGAAGAGACTGTCTTTTTTCCATTAGACATTCTTTCCTGCTTTGTCAAAGATGAGTTGACCATAGAGTTAAGGGTCCATTTCTGGGCTCTCTATTCTGTTCCATTGATCTATGTGCCTGTTTTTGTGCCAGTACCATGCTGTCTTGATGATGACAGCTTTGTAATAGAGCTGGAAGTCCGGAATTGTGATGCCGCAAGCTTTGCTTTTCTTTTTCAACATTCCTCTGGCTATGTGGGGTCTTTTCTGGTTCCATACAAATTTTAGGATTATTTGTTCCATTTCTTTGAAAAAAATGGATGGTATTTTGATGGGGATTGCACTGAATGTGTAGATTGCTCTAGGTAGCATTGACATCTTCACAATATTTGTTCTTCCAATCCATGAGCATGGAACGTTTTTCCATTTCTTTGGGTCTTCCTCAATTTCTTTCATGAGTATTTTATAGTTTTCTGAGTACAGATCCTTTGTCTCTTTGGTTAGATTTATTCCTAGGTATCTTATGGTTTTGGGTGCAATTGTAAATGGGATCAACTCCTTAATTTCTCTTCTGTCTTGTTGTTGGTGTATAGGAATGCCACTGATTTCTGTGCATTGATTTTATATCCTGCCACTTGACTGACTTCCTGTATGAGTTCTAGCAGTTTTGGGGTGGAGTCTTTGAGGTTTTCCACATAAAGTATCACATCATCTGCAAAGAGTGAGAGTTTGCCTTCTTTGCCAATTTGGATGCCTTTGATTTCTTTTTGTTGTCTGATTGCTGTGGCTAGGACTTCCAATACTATGTTGAATAGCAGTGGTGATAGTGGACATCCCTGCCGCGTTCCTGACCTTAGGGGGAAAGCTCTCAGTTTTTCCCCATTGAGAATGATATTTGCTGTAGGTTTTTCATAGATGGCTTTTATGATATTGAGGTATGTTCCCTCTATGCCTATACTCTGAAGAGTTTTGATCAAGAAACGATGCTGTACTTTGACAAATGCTTTTTCTGCATCTATTGAGAGGATCATATGATTCTTGTTCTTTCTTTTGTTAATGTATTGTATCACATTGATTGATTTGCGGATGTTGAACCAACCTTGCAGCCCAGGGATAAATCCCACTTGGTCGTGGTGAATAATCCTTTTAATGTACTCTTGGATCCTGTTGGCTAGTGTTTTGGTGAGAATTTTTGCATCCATGTTCATCAGGGTTATTGGTCTGTAATTCTCCTTTTTGATGGGGTCTTTGTCTGGTTTTGGGATCAAGGTAATGCTGGCCTCATAAAATGAGTTTGGAAGTTTTCCTTCCATTTCTATTTTTTGGAACAGTTTCAGAATAGGTATTAATTCTTCTTGAAATGTTTGGTAGAATTCCCCTGGGAAGCCATCTGGCCCTGGGCTTTGGTTTGTTGGAAGATTTTGATGACTGCTTCAATTTCCTTAGTGGTTATAGGTCTGTATAGGCTTTCTATTTCTTCCTGGTTCAGTTTTGGTAGTTGATACATCTCTAGGAATGCACCCATTTCTTCCAGGTTATCGAATTTGCTGGCATAGAGTTGCTCATAATATGTTCTAATAATTGTTTGTATTTCTTTGGTGTTGGTTGTGATCTCTCCTCTTTCATTCATGATTTTGTTGATTTGGGTCATTTTTCTTTTGGATAAGTCTGGACAGGGGTTTATCAATCTTGTTAATTCTATCAAAGAAGAAGCTCCTAGTTTCGTTGATCTGTTCTACTGTTCTTTTGGTTTCTATTTCATTGATTTCTGCTCTGATCTTTATTATTTCTCTTCTCCTGCTGGGTTTAGGCTTTATTTGCTGTTCTTTCTCCAGCTCCTTTAGGTGTCGGGTTAGGTTGTGTACTTGAGACCTTTCTTGTTTCTTGAGAAAGGCTTGTATTGCTATATACTTTCCTCTTAGGACTCCCTTTGCTGCATCCCAAAGATTTTGAATAGTTGTGTTTTCATTTTCATTGGTTTCCATGATTTTTTTTAATTCTTCTTTAATTTCCTGGTTGACCTATTTATTCTTTAGTAGGATGCTCTTTAGCCTCCAGGTATTTGAGTTCTTTCCGACTTTCCTCTTGTGATTGAGTTCTAGTTTCAAAGCATTGTGGTCTGAAAATAGCCAGGGAATGATCCCAATCTTTTGGTACTGGTTGAGACCTGATTTATGACCTAGGATGGGATCTCTTCTGGAGAATGTTCCATGGGCACTAGAGAAGAATGTGTATTCCGTTGCTTTGGGATGGAATGTTCTGAATATATCTGTGAAGTCCATTTGGTCCAGTGTGTTATTTAAAGTCTTTATTTCCTTGTTGATCTTTTGCTTAGAGGATCTGTCCATTTCAGTGAGGGGGGTGTTAAAGTCTCCCACTATTATTGTATTGTTGTTGATGTGTTTCTTTGCTTTTGTTATTAATTGCCTTATATAATTGGCTGCTCCCATGTTAGGGGCATAGATATTTACAATTGTTAGGTCTTCTTGTTGGATAGACCCTTTAAGTAGGATAGAGTGTCCTTCCTCATCTCTTATTACAGTCTTTGGTTTAAAATCTAATTTGTCTGATATAAGGATTGCCACCCCAGTTTTCTTTTGGTGTCCATTAGCATGGTAAATGGTTTTCCACCCCCTCACTTTTAATCTGGTGGTGTCTTTGCGTCTAAAATGAGTCTCTTGCAGACAGCATATCAATGGGTCTTGTTTTTTTAATCCAATCTGATAGCCTGTGTCTTTTGATTGGGGCATTTAGCCCATTTACATTCAGGGTAACTATTGAAAGATAGGAATTTAGTGCCATTGTATTGCCTGTAAGGTGACTGTTACTGTATATTGTCTGTGTTCCTTTCTGGTCTATGTTGCTTTTAGGCTCTCTCTTTGCTTCGAGGACCCCTTTCAAGATTTCTTGTAGGGCTGGTTTTGTGTTTGCAAATTCTTTTAGTTTTTGTTTGTCCTGGAAGCTTTTTATCTCTCCTTCAATTTTCAATGACAGCCTAGCTGGATATAATATTCTTGGCTGCATATTTTTCTCCTTTAGTGCTCTGAATATATCCTGCCAGTCCTTTCTGGCCTGCCAGGTCTCTGTGGATAGGTCTGTTGTCAATCTAATGTTTCTACATATCTCTTCTCCCGAGCTGCTTTCAGGGTTTTCTCTTTCTGAGACTCATAACTTGTACTATTAGATATTGGGGTGTTGACCTATTTTTATTGATTTTGAGAGGGGTTCTCTTTGCTTCCTGGTTTTGATACCTGTTTCCTTCCCCAAATTAGGAAAGTTCTCTGCTATAATTTGCTCCAGTATACCTTCTGCCCCCCTCTCTCTTTCTTCTTCTTCTGGGATCCCGATTATTCTAATGTTTCATCTTATGGTATCGCTTATCTCTCGAATTCTGCCCTCGTGATCCAGTAGTTGTTCATCTCTTTCTCAGCTTCTTTATTTTCCATCATTTGGTCTTCTATATCACTGATTCTCTCTTCTGCCTCATTTATCCTAGCAGTTAGCGCCCCCATATTTGATTGCACCTCATTAATAGCCTTTTTGATTTTGACTTGGTTAGATTTTAGTTCTTTTACTTCTCCAGAAAGGGTTTCTCTAATAACTTACATGCGTTTTTCAAGCCCAGCTAGTATCTTTAAAGTGATGATTCTGAACTCTAGATCTGACATTGTACTAATGTCTGTATTGAATAGGTCCCTGACAGTCGGTACTACCTCTTGTTCTTTTTGTTGAGGTGTTTTTTTCTGTCTTGTCATTTTGTCCAAAGGAGAATAGATGAATGAGAGCACAAAATGCTAACAGGGTAACAACGTCCCCAGAAAATATACTCTAAACAAATCAGAAAGACCTGAAGCAGGGGGGAAAGAAAGGGAAAGAGAGAAAAAGGAAAAGAAAAAAAAAAAAAAAGCAAAAGATAAAGATAAAAACAAACAAATACAGAACAAAACAAAAAAAACCCAGAATATGATCAAATATGATCAGGCTGGTACATAGATCAGTGCCACACACTAGATTTTGGGTGTATTTTGGTCTGTTAGAAGAAAGTGCCTCCCAAAATTTTAAAGAAAGAAAAACTTACATATGTACAAAAATAAGGGTTGATATGATGAAGGGATGGAATATGACTAAAGGTGAAAAGTATAAAATAATTTTATAAAAGGAATTAATAAGAAGTTGTTTGAAAAAAGAAAGAAGTGGATTAAAAAAAAAAAGGGGAGAATATGATCAGGCAGGGGAGTAGGAAAAAATCATACACTAGAGATTTAGGGTATATTTTGATCTGTTAGAAGAAACTATCTCAAAATTTTAAAGAGAGAACAACTTATATATATATATATGCCAAAAATATGGGTAACTAATATCAAGGGATAGAATATGACTCTAAAAATGAAAAATAAAAATGATTTTTTAAAAAAAGGGATTGGTAAGATGTTGGTTGAAAAAGGGGAAAAGAAAAATTCAAAAAGAAAAAAAAAGACAGTTAAAAAAAATTAACTTTGAAAGATTACAGAATCATGGTAAAAAAGCCATGGATTCTATGTGTAGTATTCCCCTAGCGCTGGAGTTCTGACATTCTCATTGATGGGTAAACTTGGTCTTGCCTGGCTGTTCTCGCTGCTCTTCTGGAGGAGAGATCTGTTGCCGTGGTTCCCAAATGTCTTTGCTGGAGGCGGAGTTGCCCTGCCCTTGCCGGTCCGGGCTAAGTAATCTGCTCAGGTTTGCTCTCCAGAGATTTTGTTCCCTGCAAGCTTTCCGTACAGCTTTGGAGGCCGAGAGTGAAAATGGCGGCCTCCCAATCTCTGCCCCGGAGGAGCTGAGAACTCGGGGCCCCACTCCTCAGTGCACCCCCAGAGAAAAGCCGTCAGGCACTCCCTTCTCCCCGGTCTCCGGCCGCACTCCGTGCTCACCCGGCCTGTGACCGTGTGTTTCTATCTCTGGCACCCGACCCCAGGTGGAGTCTCCAAACTCAGCAGATCCCTGTGGTGTGCTCCTTCACCTCTCCTCCCAGGTAAGGAAGTTGAGTCTCCCCGGATCTGCCACTTGTTGTGTCCCTGCTGGAGGAGCAGTGGCCTGACTGTGTCATGGATCACGGTTTATGACAACCCCGAGCTGAGAGCCTGCACCTCCGCTCTGTCTCTGCAGCCAGCTTCCCAGCTCTGATACCTGGGAGCTCTGCCACACTCAGACACCCCTGGTCTTTCTGTGACTCCGAGGGTCCTGAGACCACACTGTCCTATGAGGGTTCCAACCCCCGCTTAGCCACTGGAGTGAAGTCCCTCAGCTGAGCTGACTTCTAAAAGTTCCGATTTTGTGCTCCACGGCTCTATCACTTGCCAGAAGCGGCCGACAGAGGCCCCCTCCCCTGCCATCTATCCTCCCGAATACCGCTTTGGATTCACTTCTCCGCACGTCCTCCCTTCCAGAAAGTGGTCGCTTTTCTGTTCAGAGAGTTGTTGCTTTTCCTTTCTTCGATCTCCTGTTGAGTTTGTTCAGCATGGTTTGATCCCTATCCAGCTGAATTCCTGAGACCAGACGAAATCCAGATCTCCTACTCCTCCGCCATCTTGCTCCGCCCCCCAAGGAACCCTTTCTTGAGTGCATGGGAAAGTCAGCATAATGATCGAAAGTAGCTTCAATAAGAAAGTTTTACACATACAGGACCAGCAGCAGTTAAAGAATGACTAGTCTCTCTATGCAAGAGAAACGGTGGCTCAGTGTCATGGAAAGAATGAGGAAAATACTAGCAGGTAGTGGGGAAATGTTGGCTGTCCTGTGCCAGGCACTATGCTAGAACATTAATTTATCTATGATCTCCAAATTCACTATGGCTCATCAGAGTAGCCATTATTGTCTTCATTTTACAAGTGATAAAATTTAGAATAAAGAATATGGTTATCAGCAATTGATCAAAATTTTACAGCTTTTAAGTGACCTGGAGGTGACTTAATCCAGGTTCTGGCCAGCATCGCATTTGAAGATGTTTGCAATACCCCATGGATGACAAATATTCCATCTCACTCCCTTTCCCCTGGCAGATACAGCAAATAAATTAAGCCTTTTGTTTCTGCTCAACAACACACTCCCTTAAAATCCTTCTAAACACAGAATCTATATAGCACTGACCAGATTTGACACAAATGATAGAACCTAAGGAAACATCTTGCCAAAACATGCCAAGCATTCTTCTCTAATTTTCCTTGGATGGTTCTATGTCATTGGATCTATGAGTGATCTTTTAACTGTTTCAAGAAACTCATTTATATATTACTTGATCCCAACCCTTCAAATATTATCTTCCTTCCTAGTTTGCAGACTTGTTAATGTGTGTGTGTTGTGTTTTGTTTTGTTTCCAGCCCATGAAATCAATCTATCTGGGTGTGCTTTCTAGCCAAATGAATGTAAACTCGATTTCATTGCAATTCTCCATTTGGAAGTCTTTCCCTTTCTCTAGGTAACTGTGAGTAGATTGGGTGAAGGGATGATGATTCCAGATTAACATGGACCTGTTTTTCCCCTTGATTCCTTCATGACTTTTAAACATCACTCTTCCCATATTAAGGTTTTCTTTCTAGATAAGTATTGAGTTAGGAGTCTCTCTGCCAAAGATAAGGAGAAGTACAGGATGCCACTCAATAGAGAAGTTAGCAAGTGGCCTAAATTGTATCTAAGTGTGGTACACAATAAGAAGTGACCAGTAAATGGAAGAGGATGTTTATGTAAGGACCCTTTTTTTTCTTTCTCTTTCTTCCTTTGTCCTTCGTTGCTTCATTTCTTCCTTCCTCCCTCCCTCCCTCTCTTCCTTCCTTCCTTTTTTGATATATCATGAGAAGTTATAAATGGAGGGCGCCTGGGTGGCTCAGTTGGTTAAGCGACTGCCTTCGGCTCAGGTCATGATCCTGGAGTCCCTGGATCGAGTCCCGCATTGGGCTCCCTGCTCGGCAGGGAGTCTGCTTCTCCCTCTCCCGCTCCCCCCTCTTGTGCTCTCTCTCTCTCTCTCTCTCTCTTTCAAATAAATAAAATCTTAAAAAAAAAATTATAAATGGAATGAACATAAGCATAAACATTTCTACAGAAAATCACAAGTGTGCAAAGATAGAAATATAAATATGTACATTTCCATATTCATAGCATTCTACATAGTAGAAAATTAGAAACAACATAACTGTCTAATGAGTTAAATAAAGTAAGTTGCATTCTCAATAGAATGATATACTTTCATTATTAGTGAAGATGTAAATTTATATATGGATATACCTGCAGATATATAAACTTAAATTTAAGAGGTCATGTTATGTGAACAAAAAGCAGAATATTTGGCACGATGTTATTATGAAGCCAAAACTATATATATATATATATATATATATTTTTTTTTTTTTTTTTAAGAGAGAGACAGTGAGAGAGGGAACACAAGCAGGGGGAGAGGGAGTGGGAGAAACAGGCTTCCCGCAGAGCAGGGAACCCGATGCGGGGCTTGATCCCAGGACCCTGGGATCATGACCTGAGCCGAAGGCAGACACTTAACGACTGAGCCACCCAGGCGCCCCCAAAACTATATATTTTTAAGACTTTCAAGAACACATAAATTATAACAGAGGTTAACTTTAAAATTTCAAGTGATTTACCCTTTTAATCCTATTTGATAACATGTGGGCACCAATTCTTATCTATCAAAAAGTCTCTTCTTATGTAATAACTACAGTAAAAACAATAAAATGAAACAAAACTAATCCTTTCTGCATCCTGCAAGACAGCAGTTGACAGTAAAGAAGGGGGAAAAGATGTAGATAAACTATCTCCGTGACAGTTCACAACTATATCATTTTATGTAACTAGCTAAAAGATCTTGGAGTAGTCAAAACAAAACAAAACAAAACAAAATCATAAGAAATGACCATGCTGATGTAGAATTTAAAGTAGAAATTTAGTGTCAAAATTAAAATACTAAAATAGTTATTTATCAGAAATCATTTCTGTTAGGTGAGAAGTGAGTAGTGAGAAGGTTTAGCTTTCAGCTTCCAATACCATTTCCTAGTTTCTTTTCCTCTGACATTCATAGCAGGCTTTAAAAAAAAAAAAAAAAAATATATATATATATATATATATATATATATATGTATATGTATATATATACATATTTTAAAATATTTTATATATAAAATATATATATGTATATATATGCATATATACATATTTTAAAATATTTTAAAAATATATTTGTTGCTAATTAATAAAGAAAATATGTTCCTGTAACTTACGGTATCTTAAAACTACAGCATTTATGGGGCGCCTGGGTGGCTCAGTTGGTTAAGCGACTGCCTTCGGCTCAGGTCATGATCCTGGAGTCCCGGGATCGAGTCCCACATTGGGCTCCCTTCTCAGCAGGGAGTCTGCTTCTCCCTCTGACCCTCCCCCTCTCATGTTCTCTCTCTCATTCTCTCAAATAAATAAATAAAACCTTAAAAAAAAACACTACAGCATTTATTGTCAATATAACCTATTTGGTAATTTTACAGGTTGTATTTAATGATACTTGTTTTATTATTTAAAACAATTTGATTAATTCATTTTTCATGTGTTAGCTTTGAGCACATTTCTCCCCAGTTCATTTTCCTTGCTTTGGAACAGAGAATGTGCCCCCTTATAATGCTTAGCTCATATGACATAGCAGGTTTATTAATTTATTTTGAGAATTCATTTAAAGTATTGGCTCATTTAGGGGCACCTGGGTGGCTCAGTCTGCCTTCCGCTCAGGTCATGACCTCAGAGTCTTGGGATTGAGCCCTACATCAGGCTCCCCGAGGGAGCCTGCTTCTCCCCCTCCTCCCTGCTTGTGCTCTTTGTCACTATCTCTGTCTCTCTCTCAAATAAATAAAATCTTTAAAAAAATAATAAAGTATTAGCTCATTTATTTTTTATAATTATAAAGATTTTATTTATTTGAGAGAGAGCGTGCATGAGCAGGAGGAGGGGCAGAGGGAGAAAGAAGCAGGCTTCCTGCTGAGACTGGATCCCAGGACCCTGGGATCATGACCTGAGCCGAAGGCAGATACTTAACCGACTGAGCCACCCAGGCACCCAGTATTGGCTCATTTATTCCACAGATTTTCTAAGCATCAAAGATATTTTCTGAAAACATGAGCGAAACATTGAGTATTATTTTGGTATTGGCCATGTTGTATTTTACACTTTGCTCTTGTTATTTGACGTCCTTATAGTGCATCTTGACCCTTATTTGTGTCCGTATGTTCTTTTAAGTGGCATAAACCCTTCTAAAATTGACTATTATTTTCATTTCTATCCAGATCATTTTTTATTTGTAGTCTCAAAGCATATCATCATAATAATATTAACACAAGTTAATTTTTATTGAGTTTATTTTATTGCTAAAACATTTATGTCTATAATTTAATTTTAACCCCTGAACTGTTAAAATTACTCCCAATTCTATGTGAGACAGCTGAAAATAGTTGAGCTTATGTCATTCAAAAAGGAAAAGCCTCACTGAATTTAAATTCATACTCTTAAATATGTTCCTTGGAGGAGAACTCTATTTCCTTGCCTCTGTTGTGCAATCTGTCATAACCATAGATGTTTTATTCCATAAACAGTGCAGGCTGGCTGGCAGTCACTGAGGTGTGAGAGTCACCCCCAGTAAGGAACTTAGCATTGGCTCCTGTTCTGGTGGGCATGAAACCTCCTCCACCCAAGACTCCCTGATCTGGAAAATTTTCAGTATCAAATTTATACACTTTTTCTCTCCCCATACTTTTCTAGTAAAAAGCGAGTAGTATAAAAACATGGATTTCCCTGAAAGTTCAGTGACTGGAAAAGGAAAACACTTTTAGAGCCTGTTTTCCCTTCAGAAACCAAGTTGGAGAATCAGTTGTCCAGCACCGCTGAAGTTCCCACTACTATTTTAATCGGATGGGCTGCAAAAAGAGTTTGATTCTTCTCAAAAGATTAAGAAACCCAGATCTCACAAAATGCTGCTAATTTAGGATGTGATCATGTGTGTTTAAAAATAGAATTAACTAGTATACAGTGTTGTTGCAAAGTGGAAATCTTCTAGAGTTTGAATTGTACACTTCCTATCGAGAGCTCATTTACTTATATAAAGCAAGGTGTAACTATCAGGGAAGAAACAAAAAGAACCTCAAATGTCAAGATTGTAATTCTTCCTGAATTATAAGAGATAAGGAGCAATGTCAGGATAAGAGTCACTTTCATTCATTCCCTTGAGTACTTAGTTTGTGTTTGTGTTTATGTTAAGTGTGTGGCATCATTATGCCATTTAAACTTTAGTAGACCATTTTTATTTTGCTGGTGCTGTCCCTGAGATTAGAGTTCTTACCTGATTGATGAGCTTATTATTTGGAGTTCTTCATCAGAGATGTTTGGAATTATTCTATTTTAATTTTAAGAGTAGCTTAGGCATATGACTTAGTTTAGAAATTATGGAAGTTATATTTCTATATCTCATGTCACTGAAATCACAAGCTTTAACCATTTCTTATTTGCAGGCTATTTTCTGTGCATGAGCTGACTCAGTAAAGGTTAAATCAGAGAATAAGATGAAAGTTTAACCTAGTTACATTTCATCTACAAAGCATCTGACTTGAGAGGAAATCAAAACTTAAATTGCAGGGCATCTGGGTGGCTCAGTCGTTAAGCGTCTGCCTTCGGCTCAGGTCATGATCTCAGGGTCCTGGGATCGAGTCCCACATCGGGCTCCCTGCTCGGCGGGAAGCCTGCTCTCCCTCTCCCACTCTCCCTGCTTGTGTTCCTGCTCTCGCTCTCTCTCTGTCAGATAAATAAATAAAATCTTAAAAAAAAAAAAAACTTAAATTGCAGAGAAGTTATTTTGATTTTTAGAGTTTAAATGGTAGAAGATGATTTGAATCTCTGAATTTTAGTAGAATTAAAATCCTGCTGGAAACAAGTGCATACTGTTTATGAATTTAAAAAGCAGTGAGAGGTTCCATAGAAAATTGAATTTTTCATTGCTTTTTACTTCATGTATGCACATATAATCTCCACCTGTATGAATGTATGTATACACACGCACACATAGAGTGAATATATTTAGCTTAGTAAAAAGATGCAGAGGTAATGATTATAAATATATTCCTTGTGTGAGCTTGATCTAAATGAAGAAAGTAGTCTACAATTTCAGTTCAATGTATGCAGATGAATATACTAAAGCTAAAAGACACTATGAATCTTGCTTTAAAATTATTTGTTATTTCTTTCATAGCAGCAAGTAATTTGGGAACAAATAAAAGTTATTGGAGACATTTTATATTATCAGCTCTGAAATATAATTAATTATTACCTTGAATTTCATATGAATTATAAACTATATTCCTCTTCTCTTGTAAAATGACTGAAGAATTACTTTATGCACTTAATAGGTGAGGGACATACAATTTCTTTCTTTTTTTTTTTAATTTAGTGGCTTCTATGTTTCCCCCCCAAAAGGGTTGTAAAATCAGTTAAGCTAAATTTCTGAGTGGCTTTACCCCCAAGTAGAAAGCCTGCAGAAGGCATGGGTTTACTCTCCAAGCTATCAAACTGTTTACCTAAGTCTCATGGAAGAATTATAGGCAGGGTATAAAGAAAGTTCTTGTTCAGAAATACTATTTCCTTGAAGAATGATGTTCGTGTGTTCAGTGTCTGTAAAATACAAAAATTTAGAGGATCATGTTGTTGAAAAGCACTGTGTTGTCCTTAGTTTTCACTTCAGCATGCTCACCTCCATACCCCAAAGAGTGCTCCCCAGCTCCTGGTGCAGAAAGATTTCACAATGGGGAGCCTGGGTGGCTCAGTCATTAAGCATCTGTCTTCGGCTCGGGTCATGGTCCCAGGGTCCTGGGATCAGGCCCTGCATCAGGCTCCCTGCTCCAAGGGAAGCCTGCTTCTCCCTCTCCCACTCCCCCTGCTTGTGTTCCCCCTCTCTCTGTCTGTCTCTTTCATATAAATAAATAAAATATTTAAAAAAATATTTCACAATTGATAAATCAATGTCAAAGATCCTTCTGGACTTAAAATTTGTCAGTCATGAGGTTTATAATAGTTTAATATGAGGTTGTGGTATTGAAGGGAAATTATAGAATGCAATGGGTTCCCAGCTAAAGGTTTTTCCAGTTGAACAGTTAGAGTTACATCAGGAGAATTTCATGCTCTGAAAGCTTTTAGTGGCTATGGTCTCTACCAACCTGATCTAAAAAGTCACACAGCAAAGAAACATACAGTAGATTATCACTCATTGACTCTTTTTCACGAACAGGATTATTTGAAGGCTTCTCCTAAGAACAAAATAAAATAAATCACTAAAACAAGGAGTATAGTGTTTTCCGAGACATAGCTACAAATCTAGACACCGAAGTGACTCCTTTTCAACAAAGATGCAAGGATGTACGGGTTCTCTTATCTGAAATGTCTATTAAGAATCTTTTGTTACTACAAGTTGATTAGAAAAGCAGAATTCCTCTTCTGCTGTGCACCATTATGAATCTACTGCACGAGGGCATGAATTATTCTGTTTCTCATGGCCACCATACCCTATACCATCTCTCTCTGGACCATTTGCAAACCATGGGCATAGATCCCACCCCACCTGCTGCTCAGAGGAACTCCTCTTCCTCGTGGGCAGAAGCTTGAAGGACAAACCTGGCCTTTTCCTCCCTGACGATCCCACTGAACCTGTTATCAGATTCTATGAAGGGGAGTAGTGTCTTATGTACCTGTTGCAGTACTTGGTATTCTAGAGGAACTGAGGTCATAAGCACAGCTTTGAACATTATAGATGGTTTTAAAAGTTAGTTGATGATTGGGGCGCCTGGGTGGCTCAGTCAGTTAAGCGTCCTTCACTCAGGTCATGATCTCAGGGTCCTGAGATCGAGCCCCACCTTGGGTTCCCTGCTCAGTGGGGAGTCTGCTTCTCCTTATCCCTCCCCTCCTCCTCTCTCTCTCTCTCTCAAATAAATAAATAAATAAATAAATAAATAAATAAAATCTTCAAAAAAAAAAAAAGTTAGTCAATGATGTTAGCAGACCTGTAGAACTTTAGTTGATTGACTGATGATGATGATGGTGGTGGTGGTGGTGGTGGTGGTGGTGATGATTGATGATGATCATTTTGAGACTTATAACAGCTGAAAATGCATATTTCTAATACTCTGGCCGAGTCCCTGAGATCTTTGATAACAGACCCCACCACCATCTCCCCACACTATCCCCCCATAATTCCAGGTATATGCGCACACGCACACACATTTGCACACATGTGCATGCACACACATACACAGAGCTTCCAGTACCCAGTACCGTGAATGAACTGTTTCATGACTGGTTTTGATCACCCATTTTATTTTAACTGTGTATTAATTATGTATCGCCATTACCCCAAATATAGCAGCCTGAAAAATCAAATACATATTCTTGCCACTACCCCATGGCTAGATGTCCTAGGAGTAGCCTGACTGGCTGGTTCTGGCTCCAGGCTGTGAACAGTGTTGCAGTCAAGCTGTTAGTTGTCACTGGGGTAAGTTCTGCTTCCAAGCTCACCCAAGTGACTCTTGGCAGGCCTCGGAAAATCTGCTTCCAGCCCCCTTCACTAGTGTAGGGCAGGCCTCTGTTCCTCGCCATGTGGGACTATGCACAAGGCTGCTTCATGACTTGTCAGCTGGCTTGGAACAGTTTAAAAAATGAATTTCATGTTTTGAGAAAGTTCCCAGTAACTATACTCTCTGTTCCATCTATGACGATCTGGCCTCAACCTATTCTTCCAACCCGCTCACACCCAAATATCCAAAAGTCCACTGAGGCATGTACTGCTTCATGATCATACTGTGTTCTTCATACACCCATGTTTGTTTTTTTTTTTTGTGTGTGTGTGTGTGTGGCCTACAACCAATGCCAGATGTGTTCTTATCTGTCTGACCATGATTCACTCAACTTTCAAGAATATGCTCCAATACCACATATGCTGTGAAAGTTCTACCTACTGCCTTACCCCATCCAGAAGAATTTGTTTACATGTCCCCCCAGTACCCAAGGGTCTTGGTAACTATGTGTGTTATATCACGTACTCTCTTATATTATTATTTGCCTGTTTAGTGAAGAACAGCACTAAGGCCAAGATTATATCTTCACTGCTATGGGCTCTGTGCCTAACATAGCCATGGGACTTAGTATTTGATGTTTTTCTTTTGGGATGGACATCATTAATATTGTTATTTCATAAATGGATGAATGATGGCAAAAATGTCAGGGATATTCCAAATGTATTTATCTCCTCAATGCTTTCTTCATCCCCTAATTGCTAACTTATGAAAAGGGCTTTCTGTGTCTAATAAGTTAATAAGGAAAGGGGTTACAACAAAATACAGGTTTTGTTCTAAAATTTGTCTGCTAGTATCTATGAACACTCATGAGTTAGTAATGAATTATTGGTTTAGAGACCAACAGTTTCTATGAATACTTTACATAGTACTTAAGCTCTTTCCCTCTGGGAGTTTTGAATTTACCATACCTAAAAAAGACTGCTTTGTATTTTGATGGTTTAAGTGAATAATACAACATTTCCCATATGTGTTTGTGGAATTGCTTATATTACCATCAGTTAGGTCAGGTACTTAAAAATAAACTATTTTTAGCCTATTATATATGTAGATAAAGAAATACAAATACTAATATAGCAGGACTTTTGAGGTTGTGGAAACCTTGTCTTGTAATAAAAACAAACCAATGGCAACAAGAACAAAACCCTAAAAGTGATTAGAGGAGAAGAAAGATGTTTTAGAAACATTACTGAGAAAGCAGGAACTCAATCTGGTAGCTATAAAAATAGTGAATTACTCTTTAAGTAGTGGAATTTTTAAGCAGCCTGAGATGCCTTTCCCAAGTCATCTGATGTAAAACAAACAAACAAACAAAAAATAATTTATTGTGCCTTTATGCACATTTTTTATGTTATGTTAATCACCGTACATTAATTACATCATTAGTTCTTGATGTAGTGTTCCATGATTTATTGTTTGCGTATAACACCCAGTGCTCCATGCAGTACGTGCCCTCTTTAATACCCATCACCAGGCTAACCCATCCCCCCACCCCCTCCTCTCTAGAACCCTCAGTTTGTTTCTCAGAGTCCATAGTCTCTCAAGGTCCATCTCCCCCTCCGATCCCCCCCCCTTCATTCTTCCCTTCCTGTTTTCTTCTTCTTCTTCTTCTTCTTCTTCTTCTTCTTCTTCTTCTTCTTCTTCTTCTTCTTCTTCTTCTTCTTCTTCTTCTTCTTCTTCTTCTTCTTTTTTAACATATAATGTATTACTTGTCTCAGAGGTACAGGTCTGTGATTCAACAGTCTTACACAATTCACAGCGCTCAGCATAGCACATACCCTCCCCAATGTCTATCACTCAGCCACCCCATTCCTCATACTCCCCACCACTCCAGCAACCCTCAATTTGTTTCCTGATATTAAGAATTCCTCATATCAGTGAGGTCATATGATACATGTCTTTCTCTGATTGACTTATTTCGCTCAGTATAATACCCTCCAGTTCCATCCATGTCATTGCAAATGGCAAGATTTCATTCCTTTTGATGGCTGCATAATATTCCATTGTGTGTGTGTGTGTGTGTGTGTGTGTGTGTGTGTGTGTGTACATACCACATCTTCTTTATCCATTCATCTGTCAATGGACATCTTGGCTCTTTCCATAGTTTGGCTATTGTGGACATTGTTGCTATAAACATCGGGGTGCATGTACCCCTTTGGATCCCTTCATTTGTATCTTTGGGGTAAATACCCAGTAGTGTAATTGCTAGATCATATGGTAGCTCTATTTTCCTATTTGAGGAACCTCCATTCTGTTTTCCAGAGTGGCTGCACCAGCTTGCATTCCCATCAACTGTGTAGGAGGGTTCCCCTTTCTCCTCATCCCCGCCAACATCTGTCATTTCCTGACTTGTTAATTTTAGCCATTCTGACTGGTGTGAGGTGGTATCTCATGGAGGTTTTGATTTGGATTTCCCTGATGCCAAGTGATGTTGAGCACTTTTTCATGTGTCTGTTGGCCATTTGAATGTCTTCTTTGGAAAAATGTCTGTTCATGTCTTCTGCCCATTTCTTGATTGGATCGTTTGTTCTTTGGGTGTTGAGTTTGATAAGTTCTTTATAGATTTTGGATACTAGCCCTTTATCTGATATGTCATTTGCAAATATCTTCTCCCATTCCATCAGTTGTCTTTTGGTTTTCTTAACTGTTTCTTTTGCTGTGCAAAAGCTTTTTATCTTGATGAAGTCCCAGTAGTTCATTGTTGCCCTTGCTTCCCTTGCCTTTGGCAATGTTTCTAGGAAGAAGTTGCCTCAGCTGAGGTCAAAGAGGTTGCTGCCTGTGTTCTCCTTTACGATTTTGATGGACTCCTGTCTCACATTTAGTTCTTCCAACCATTTGGAGTCTATTTTTGTGTGTGGTGTAAGGAAATGGTCCAGTTTCATTCTTCTGCATGTGACTGTCCAATTTTCCCAACCCCATTTGTTGAAGAGACTGTCTTTTTTCCATTGGACATTCTTTCCTGCTTTGTCAAAGATAAGTTGACCATAGAGTTAAGGGTCCATTTCTGGGCTCTCTATTCTGTTCCATTGATCTATGTGTCTGTTTTTGTGCCAGTACCATACTGTCTTGATGATGACAGCTTTGTAATAGAGCTGGAAGTCCAGAATTGTGATGCCACCAGCTTTGCTTTTCTCTTGCACACTCTTAATACAAATAGTGACCGAAATCTTATAGATTTCCTCATTCACAGTGGCCACAAATAAATGCAGGCCTTGCTTTTCTTCTGTATGGAGAGACCACCTGCTACTGCTGTACCACATTTTCCTCATGAATTTTTCTTGTTGAAAAAGTAATTGCCTTTCGTAGTTGCTTTAGAGGTGCTGCTTTCAGAGTTTAACTTCAGTGTAGTTCTTGAGTCGGAATGGAAAGTATAATACGGCCTAGCTGATCTCTGCATCACTGCTGACGAGCGACCCTAATGGCACACTCCACATTTTCTCCTTCGGGGCGGGGAGGAGCCTGCAAGCACATGGTCTGAGCACACTGCCCCATGCTCAGGTCATGATACCAGCGTCCTGGGATGAGCCCCATCTTGGGTTCCCTGCTCAGCAGGGAGTGTGCTTCTCCTCATCCCTCCCCTCTTCCCCCAACTCATGCTCTCTCTCTCTCTCAAATGAATAAATAAATAAATAAAATCTTAAAAAAAAAAGTCAATGATGCTAGCAGAAGTGTAGAACTTTAGTTGATTGATAATGATGAAGATGATGAAGATGATGATGATTGACGATGATGGTTTTGAGGGTTATAACAGTGAAAATGCCTATTTCTAATACTCTGGCCGAATCCCTGAGACCTTTGATAATAGACCCCACCACCATCTCCCCACACTATTCCCCCATAACTCCAGGTATATGTGCATGCGCACACACATGTTCACACATGTGCACGCACACACATATAAACACTGGATTTCATGTACTTATATTTTCCTCTAATTGTCTAGTGTGTTCAAGCTCTGTCTGCCCAATAGGAAGACAGTAAATTCCTAGAGGTGAGGCATCCAAAAGATTAACACTGAATTAAATAATAATCTGAAACTAAACAAACTACTTCACGGGTAGTTTCCTGAATTAAAATTTTTATCATTTTTGTGTAAAACTACCAAAACTTGATGCAATCTGTCGTGTGGTCATTGCTCCATCTACTTGAATGTGATTTGAATATGCTAATAATTCGGGGATTTTTTTCTAAGATGATACATCAGGTGGATGAGTATCACAAAGTTGACACAACAAATTAAAATAGCTCTCATTTAAAGTTACAGTGCAGGGGTGCCTGGATGGCTCAGTGGGTTAAGCATCCGACTCTTGGTTTTGGCTCAGGTCATGATCTCAGGGTCGTGGAATAGAGCCCTGTGTGGGGCTGCTTGAGATTCTCTCTCTCTGCCCCTACTGCTTGTGCTCTCTCTCTCTCTCTCTCTAAAATAAATATTTGGGTCCTTTCTCTTTTCCTTTTGATAAGTCTGGACAGGAGTTTATCATTCTTGTTGATTCTTTCAAAGAACCAGCTCCTAGTTTCGTTGATCTGTTCTACTGTTCTTTTGGTTTTTATTTCATTGATTTCTGCTCTGATCTTTATTTCTCCTGCTAGGTTTAGGCTTTATTTGCTGTTCTTTCTCCAGCTCCTTTAGGTTTGGGTTAGGTTGTGTATTTGAGACCTTTCTTGTTTCTTGAGAAAGGCTTGTATTGCTATATAGTTTCCTCTTAGGACTGCCTTTGCTGCATCCCAAAGATTTTGAACAGTTGTGTTTTCATTTTCATTGGTTTCCATGAATTTTTTTTTTAATTCTTCTTTAATTTCCTGGTTAGCCCATTCATTCTTTAGTAGGATGCTCTTTAGCCCCCATGTATTTGAGTTCTTAAAAAAAAAAAATAAAGTTACAATGGAAATCATTAGTTATATGGCTCTCATTAGTTATATAATAATCAAGAATAAAGCTCCACTATTACCATAGTTTATACCAATTTTAACAATCAGATTAAAATCCTAATACTCTGTATAAACTTTCTATTCTTTTTTTAAATAATGTAAAGCTAGGTAAATTCTATTCTTTTATGAAATTTATCTAAAATTGATAGATTTTAATCTTTTTTTTTTTTTAAATCACTGAAAATACTTTAAAATGACTCCCAAATGGGTTTGGGGGCTTTTCAGTTTCCTTGGTATAAATTTATGAGAAATGTCTTTTTTAATAACTTAGAATTTTTGATTGTTTAACTTTAGCTGAAAATTAACTTAAGAGTTGCCTTGCCATCTAACACTTCTAAATAGAATCATTTGTAATTTGAGGTATCTGATTATATAATTACATTGTCCAGTATCTAAAAATAAAGACTGTGATCTATTATAGGAAACCATCCCAAACTATTAAAATAAAAAATATGTGCAAAATTGTTCATCACATCATGATATATACCACAAAGTTTAATATGGCTTTGATTTCTAAAAGTAAATATTAGAAATATTAGACTGAATCAAACATTACAGAGTTTGAAAGACTGTAGCAATGTAAAAAATGCTTATGTGAATTAAGTTTTTTAAAAGCAAAAAAAATAGTCATTTTTGATACTATGAAGACTTATTTTTGCTAAAAAAAAATTTGAAAATACTCAGGAAAACATTCCCTCCTAGTGTTTCCTTAAAAATAACAATTTAAAGCAAAGCTCATTACATGAAATTTTTCAATAATATCCTCAATAACCTGCCAAAGTATTAAAAAGCCTTTAAACTTTTTCTTTCCCATAAAAAATCCATATCTGTATAAGAATAGTCCAATTAGTAGTAGACAGTTTTAATTTTCTAAAATATATTATTCCTGGGTCACTATTAAAACCGGATACCCTGTTCTCTTAGATTTGGATTTCCATTAAAAATTAGAAAAAGGACAATAACTGAAAAAAATTACATATATATATAGCATCATATTATATAAATATATATAATCTAGTACTTATATATTGTTGCATATTATATATAATACAGCTTATGGACATGAAATTTATGTGTGTACACATATGTACATACACACATTCACAGTGACTTCTTTGGAGATGGAGTGAAGGGGCTGAGGTCAAGGTGTACTTTGAAAGTAGAAACCACAGAAGTTCATGAACAGATTGAATGGGGGTAAAGAAGATGAACTGATGGATGGAAAAGCTGGATGCAGGGAGACAGGGAGACAGAGGAGCAAACAGTGAGACCTGAGTGCCTATCCCAGCATGATTAGCAATGCAAGCAAGTTGTGGACGACAGTAATTGTACTTAGTTTTTCCTATCTGCTCCATCGTTTCATGTTGAAGCATTTAATAGTAACATTTTTATTACGAATGTTACATAAATTTAAGTATAAGAACATGACGAGGGAATTGCTGACTTGTTTATACAAATACCTCTTACAGAGATAAGATGCTTTTTTTTTTTTTTCTATTTCTCTGTTTAAAGGAATATGGGCATACTATTCTCTTAGACACTTTATTTTCTAAGGGAGTGCACTGGGAAAATTGTTTGATTTGGGGATACGATATAAATTATTGTTGCTGTTAGATTTTCTATAACAAAAATGTAAACTTTGAAGATTTAAATACCCAGGTGATATTGACATGAATGTTTTCCCTACCCCCTGAGTATTTCCTAGGTATAGAAAATAAAACTTGAAACATCTTTATTACAATTTAATTTTAATAAGTTTGACATATTCAAAAGCTATTTTTCCTAGATATGTGTACAAATTAAGATAAAAAATAAAAGCTTATTTTATTATCATGGCTAGGTGTTAAATGGCTTCTATTCAGAGGCTATAAACCAGCCACTGGAGTGTGAAAGAGGTTTTGCTTTAACTGATTAATGTCTGGCTTCTGTAATAGTTTCAGCTTGTGTCTATAAGAGAGAAATTCACATAAATTATTTTTGCAACTTTGGAATATCTTGTAGTGTTATATAAAATGATTATGCAAATACATATTTACATATGTTTTATCAAATGGGGCATATAACTGTTATTAGATTTTCTTTCTAGAAAATGTAAAACTTTGCAGATTCAATATAAACATCTAGGTTTTATTAAACTAAATATTTTTCTTACCTCCTTAACATATCTTTGAAAATCTTTCCATTTCAGTGTATAAATATGATTTTAAAAAGATACATATAGGGGCGACTGGGTGGCACAGTTGGTTAAGCATCTGATTCTTGATTTTGGCTTGGGTCATGATCTCAGGATCATGAGATCGAGCCCCAAGTTGGGCTCTGCGCTCAGCGCAGAGTCGGCTTTAGATTCTCTCTCTCTCTGCCTCTCCCACTCGTGCTCTCTATCCCCCTCTAAGATAAATAAATCTTTAAAAAAATAGATATATATGATATATTCTATTAATACTATAGAATTCCATCTATCTCTCATCTATTCCTTATTGTTATACATTCAGATTATTTCCAGTTTCTTGGTATTTACAAATGATACTTCAGTGAATATCCTCATACCTCATACAAAGTCATTTGGAGATGTATTTGAGTATATCGTTAGGGAAATAAAGAATTGCTACTTAATGTAACACATGTACCTTAATATTTGATAGATTTTACCAAATTAACTTTGGTACAAGTTGTAGCATTTACATTAACAATGTATGAGAGAGTGTCTGTTTCCCCACACTTCATCTAACATAAATTACCAAATTTTATCTTTGGCAATCTGATACACTGAAAACAGTATCTTATGGTTTTATTATGTATTTTTCTCATTAAAGTTGTATTCGGGTGTGTATTGTGTGTGTGTGTGTGTGTGTATTTAGATAGGTAGAGACTGTGTGTGTGTACGTGCGTGTGCATATATCATAAGTTTTCTCTGTATATGTGTGTGCATGCCTGTGTATGCTAAGAGGATTATTAGCAAATAATCCCCAAATCACAATGAGTTAAAACCACAAAACTTTATTTCTAACACATATGAGGTCTTCCCCATATCCTGTATCCAGTGTATCCATACTTCCATCTAGTGATTCCGGAAATCAGGCTGAATTTGATCTCAAAGCTTAATATTAAGACTTCCTCCATGATTACCATCCATAGGGAGGGAGAAGCTATATAGCTGAACTGGGACTTCTTACTTCCTCCATACAGAAGTAACATATGTCACTTACTCACAAGGTCCCAAACAGCTTCTGTGATCCTGACAAATGCAGGAAGAAAAGTATACCATTTTTCTAGGAAGGAAGGGAGAAATGTATATTCATGAACATTGATATTTTCTACCATATTAAGTTTCTTTTATTGAGATAATGCAATCAAATTTATTTTTATAACAGGCCCATGGAGAAATAAAATTCTTCTTAAAAAACACTAACTTGTCAAGCAACATATCTAAAGGCAAACTGACTTTTGTTGTCATGGTATTTGTATAGTTGGCGTTAAAATGAGATAATCTAACTTTCAGGGAAGGTAGCTAATTGTAGCTACTGTAACATAACTGGAATAAATCTTACAATGCCTTTAGATTTAGCATCATTCACATCAGAATCAAATTCAGTCAATGTACATTCTTCTCTGTACAAATTTATACTTGGAAATGGTGTTGCATATTTTGTGTTTTGACTATAGTTCTAACAGGGAAAAAATAATATGGTTGCTAGATTTTTTTTTCCCCCGGTGATACTTCCGAAAAAGGTTTTCAGTCTTGGATACCAGAATTCCCTACCCTGAAGCCATCCTGTAGTAAACAGTTTATTCAGAATTCTGAAAGAGTATTTTCATTTGTCATCAAGAGAGTTTTTTGTAGATCAGAGATTTATAAACTTTATGAGCAATGAACAGCTTTGGATGAGTTACTGAAAAAAATATGGAGACTCTTCTCTATACTTCACATAGGGCCATTTATAAGAAACGGTGTACACCAGGTATTTTATTTTACTTTGAAATCAGGGACTTGATTTACTCAAACAGAATGTAAAGTACTATATTATATGCTTTCAGTTGTTTTATTTAAAACTCATATCTCTTCACTGAAAATAAATTCAAGCTCCACATATTTTTAAAAAGTAAATTTTGATTTTGATTAAAAATAATTTGCAATAGAATGGCTTTTTCAAAAATGAGAATTTGAAATTTAGTCATGTTTTTGGCATGACGGTGACACAAGCTCATGCATTTGTTACGCCCTAGTTTTTATGATTCTCCTTTTAAATGACAATGTGTGACTGAAGTCATCAGTTAATGAAAGTTTATATAGCCTAAAAAATCCAAAGTCCTATAACTGTCTCTGCCAGAGACTGACTGACTGACTGACTGACTGATTTATTTATTTATTTATTTATTTATTTATTTATTTATTTATTTATTTGCAAAAAACCACATTAGAATCTTCTGGTTGTATTTTTTGTCACATTATTTTCTTTGTTTGGGAAATACTACATAATGAATACCATTAATGCCTTCTTCCCCAACAGTATTGTTATTTTCATCTTAAAATCTGTCATCTGAACAGAAAGGAACTTTAGATTATGTCAGAGATATTGATGCACTGATGTTGCTGAGCTCTAATCTGCAGAAACACTTTCTCCAGCATTGGAGCATCTGAACTTTCCCTTAAGAGTGGCTTCTAGGCTTCTCTACCAGCGAAGCTCATATTTTTATCCATGCACACACACGTGAACAGAGACAGCCATATGTCAGGTCATTAAATCATTCCTATCAAATTCTTCCTACAGAGGGCTTTTCTGTATTGTCTTCCAGTCTATCAACTAATTTTTTAAAAGTTCTTGAAATGTAGTCAGTTGCTTCAAAACATCCTCCAGAAAATCCACGAATTACTGGATGGCAGAGAGGAGCATTATCAGGTCTCTTTTCCTGGTTAAGCCTCTTGAGGAGGTGGAGGTTCAGAATCCTGGCACTGATCTTCATGTTTGTGGGAGAGGCCTTACCATCCCTTCAAAAATAGTTGGTAGAGCCCCTGAGGTCAGCAGAAAACAACATTTTGCAGTAATAGGGGATTTGTTTCTTCACTTAAGAAGCAAAACCAGATAAACTCCCCACATGGTGACTCTTGGACCATACAGAGGCTTCTACCTAAAGTTTGTGCCTTCTGTTTATGTTTGACTCAGTAGAGATACTTTCTGCCTATCTGAAAATGTGTTGGCTGTTTTTGAGGATTTCCAATGCCTTTTTTGATGTATTGATTGGAAAACATCATAAATTTCTTTTTATGAATACTGAAAGGAAACAGTATTAACCATTTCTCCAAGCCACACTTCGCAGTATCAGATGACATAGCCATAGCTTTGTAGCAGATGCCATCTTTTCTTTCCCTCTTAAAAGCTGCTGACTGGCTTGGATATTTCCTGGTGTGTTGCTTGATCAATATCTTTCCATTATTTATTATTTTTTAAAGATGTATTTATTTATTTTAGAGAGAGGGTGTATTCATATGAGCAGAGGGGAGGGGCAGAGGGACAGAGAGAGAATCTCAAGCGGACTCCATACTGAGCATGGAGCCCAAGGCCGGGCTCAATCTCAAGACCCTGAGATCATGACCTGAGCCGAAACCAAGAGTCAGCCACTCACCTGACTGAGCCACCCAGGTGCCCCCATCTTTCCATCACTTAGATTTTTTTTAGTGATGCTTCAAAGTTAAGCTTTAGATTTAGTCTAAATTTTAGTATGTTTAGAACTTTTTCAAAACAATATATTTAATATAAAAAATCTGCACTGCCCAACTTATTTTCAGGATGAGCAGATATAATGTGTTCTCTTTCATTGATTTCATCCCTGTGTTGCTAAGGAAACTGCTATGCATAAACTAGATATTTATACCATCATATTTGGCATATTCTTTTTTTGTTATGTTTCCATTTCACATTTCCCAACCTATGCTAGGCCTGTTTTTGTGGTTGTTTTGTTTTGTTTTGGTTTTGGTTTTAGAGGAAGAGAGAGAGAGCATGTGTGGTGTGGGGGAGAGGAAGAGGGAGAGAGAATCCCAAGCAGACTCCCTGTCCAGTGTGGAACGACAGGCAGAGCTTGATCTCAGGAACCTGAGATCATGACTTGAGCCAAAATCAAGGTTCAGCTGACTGGAGGCTCAACTGAACTGAGCCACTCAGGCACCCCTAGGCCTTTCTTAAACAATGATAGATGCCCAGATTTCTAGTAATAAAGTAATTTTCTTTAATTCCTATCAGTAGGAAATTAATATATTCATTATAACACAAAAACAGTAAGTACTTTTTCTTATACCACAAAATAGCATCCTAAATTCCTGTTACAAATGAAATCTTTTAAAAAATGAAACGAGGGACATCTGGGTGGCTCAGTTGGTGAAGCGTCTGCCTTTGGCTCAGGTCATGATCTCAGGGTCCTGGGATTGAGTCCAGTGTTGGGCTCCCTGCTCAGCAGGGAGTCTGTTTCTCTCTCTCCCTGTGCCCTGCCCCTGCTCATGTGTACTCTCTCTCTCTCAAATAAATACATAAAATCTTAAAAAAAAAAAAAAGAAATGAAATCTTAACACTGTAATATGAGATTTCCATTTTATTAAAAACAATTTTGAGACTATCAAATAAAATGCATTGCTAATATATCCAGTTCAAGCACTGTATTAATTTCCCTGGGTTGCTGTAACACTTACCATGATCTCAGAGGCTTAAACCAGCAGAGCTGTATTCTGTCACATTTCTGGAGGTGCAAAATCTGAAAAGGTGTTGTCAGGGTCACGCTCCCTCTGAAGGCTCTGGGGGAGAATCTGTCTCTGCCTCCTCCAGCTTCTGGCAGCAACAAGGGTTCCTGGGCTTATGGCCATAACTTTTTAGTCTCTGTCTCCATCTTCACGGGCTTTCTCCTGGCCTCTGTCTGTGTGCCTGTGCTTGCAACTCTTCCACCTCTTCTAGGATGGGTATCATTGGATTTAGGGATCACACATAATCAATCTAGGATAATTTCATCTCAAGATCCTTAACTTAATTAAATCTACAAAGACCCTTTTCATGTTCACATGTTCTATGGGTTAGAACTTGGACATATCTTTTTCTTTTTGGGGGGGGGAGTCACTATTTAACTCAACACAAACATTAAAAAATAATCTGTGGATCCCAGTTAAAGAACCCATGATGTAGAGGAAAAACCTATTGCCTAAAATATGATAGTAATTAAAATTCAAACATGATTTTATGCTTCTATTTCTCACAACTTCTGCTTTTGTAAAGAGCAACTTATATTTTCACTCATCCAAATATTATGTAGCCTTCTAAGGCTCATCTCAGTTGTAAGTTCCCTAAAAACATCTGAACTCTCTTCCAGATATAAATGACCTTTCTCTTATATATTGAAAATTCCTGTATGTTTTTGGTTTTGTTTTTATGACACTGAAACTCTGTCTTGTGTTATGGTGTAATCAATACCTCTTCCTAGACTATTTTTCTAATCATCACTTTAACATTTCATAAAAGAAACACTCAGGCTTTGAAAGGCTCAAAAACTTTCCCAAGGTGACGTAGCAGGTCATGGGCAGGGTCAGAGTGCAGCTCAGATTAGTCAGACTCTTGTCCCAAATTTTCATCGTTACACATTCCTTGCCTGAGACATTTCAATCTTCACAGTGCTGTGAAAAGACAGAAGGAATAGATTTGAAGACCTCACTCCAGACTTGCATCTCATGTCCAACGTGTGATCTTGGTGAGGCCACCTGACCTCTCCATCTCAGCTCCTGCCTCATTCACACAGAGAGGAAAACACTTACTTTTATAAATCTGATATGGAGATTAAAAGACAATACTTATTTAATGTGCCTTGAAAAGGATCTAGAAATAAAATGTAGATGCTGAAATATTGTAGTTGCATCTGAAACTTGATGATAGAATTTGTTTTGAATGCTTTCCAATACCTTGTCTATGAGAAGCATGTAATAAATGTCTACAGTATAAATAAACAATTCTAAAATTTTTCGTAGCCTGTGCTGATGAATAGGAGCCATACCTCATGTCTGTTCTCAAAGAACCTAGTTCTAGTTCAGTTGTTCAGGCCAAAATGGTGATTCCTATAATGCAAGAGGAAGAACAGTTTCATTATTTGCTGCCTACCCAAGTGTTTTGAATAATTACCACCTTTGAAAATATTTGGGATTCAATTATATTTAAAATATTTTATTTAATAGGAAATTTTTAAAAGAATTTATTTTACAGTAAATTATATATAAATATGAACAACAGAACTCAGTATCATTTTGCCTATTCCAATCCTGCATCCCAATAGCTTAAGGTGGCTAGAAACAAACAAACAAATGAACTTCAAGTGAACTTCAAGTAGCCTGTCATCCCTGTGTAATAACTATATTACATTTTCTCCATTCATCTGTGTTCTTATTTTCCAAATGAGTACTTTATGCCTTCCCTTTATCCTCAAACCTCCAACACACCTTTCTCATCCCCAAGCTTCCACATATCTGGTGCATTCTCTCTAGAAATAATGAACTGTTCATGTCCACCAGAACTCAGTCCCAGTTACCAACCCAAGGGTGTCTCTCTTGCAGTCATGCCCACGCACTTTCCTGCTCCAGCTCTGTCTGCACTATCCTCTCCCATGGATTATTCCCATCAGTAATGCCCCGTCCTTAAACACACAAACATGCACCCCACACATGACTCCTGACTAATCATCACCACTCTCTTCTTGGCCCCACATTTTGCTGCTCACTTGCACAGCAAGAACATCAAAGAATGGTCTATACTCTATTTCTTGAAAATCTCTAGGAAAGCTGCTATTCCCACTGCCCACCTGAAGCTACTTCTCTGTTCAGGATACCAGAGACCCTTGTTCTCCCTCATACTCAGTGGTCAACTCTCAATCCTTATCTTTTCCGACGTATCAGTAGCACTTGACACGTTCATATCCTCTCCACTTTGGAAACTCCTTTTTCACTAGGCCTTAGAGACTCCTCAGTCCTTCTCAGTTGCTTTAGCTAGATCCGTGCCCCCCCCCTCCTTATTTTTCTGACCACAAACTATTTGTAGTTCTCATTTCTTCTCCCTTTATACTCACCCCATAAAGAGTCTGTATCAGCTCCACAATTATTCCATGAATGTCAGCTTTGTATCTCACCTGACTCCCAAACTCATTATATCAGGCGGTAGGTCATCTTTATTTGTCACCCTTTAACTTTCCAAGCCAAACTCTTGTTATCTGCTCTAAATCTACTTTTCCTTCCACATAACACACCCCAGTAAGTGGCATCCTAACTCTGCAAGCCCCCTGAGTTGGCTACTTTTCTCATCTACTCCTGGCTCCCTCTCAATTGAGCTGAAGTTAAATTGAACTATTTGCTGTTCCTCAACCATGCCTGGCATGCTCCCAACTCAGAGCCTTTGAAATATGTGTTACTGCTTCCCAGTGATGGATTTTCTGAAATGTCCCTTGCTCTATTCAGGTCTCAGTTCAAATGTCACTTTATCAAAGAGCCTTCCCTGAGCATATACTACTTAACGAGCAACTCTCTCACTACTCCAGCCCTCACATCCATCTTCAGGTGCTAACACTGCCTACATTATGTTTGTGCTTTTGTCTCTTCTTACAAAAATTCAAGCTCCATAAAGGCCTTGTTAAATCATACTTTCCAAACAAGGTGAAAAGGTTAAAAAAAAGACAAATATGTCTGGCCATTTTATTTTTAATACTTACAGAGAATACTTAATACACTTCAGGTTTGTTTTTAAGTTGTAGAATTTCACTGTAGAAGGGAAGAAAAATAACCTCCAACACGGACCCCAAAGAGCATCTCTCCAGATGCACTGCTGAATTATTGATCTTTTATTTCTGTTTTGTTAGGGGCTTCTTTTATTTTCATTCACCTCCTACCACTACCTTTGCCACACTATGCAGGATAAATAGATAACTTATCACTATTATCCTGGGGGAGAAAACCTAACTTGCTTTCACAAATGAGCAAAATCTGTAAAGTGAATATATTTAATCAAAGTTCAATAAAATATGTTTGGATTAGATATATTTTATCTAATCAGTTTAACATATATATGTTAATATATCATCTACACAAATAAATACACCAATATCTTATAAAAATGTTCTTAATCCATCAAATATGAGATATCTCCAAGAATTATAATTATATCCCAAATTCAGAAGTTTACAAGTTACTGGAAAATTGTTTAACTTGTTTTTTAAGGAACTAATGTAGCAATAATATCTTTAAAATAACCAACAGGGATTCATTTCAATTTGTGATAGTATTTTCCTTCAATAAAGAATTTTAAATAAAATTTTTCTTATTAGAAAATGAAAATTTCATTTTCATTCTTATTAGTTTCCTTTGTTTGTTCTGTAAACAAATCACTATCACCAGACTCCCACTTCCTCTGTAATTACTGTTGCTTAAGAAAGCTCCATTCAGAATGAGATTACAAGAAAATTATAGACATCAGGCACACTTAAAGGTGTTTAATATGACAATTAGAATAGTTTTTGCTCTGTATGTGTTATTGGCTGGTAGAGGATAGCGCACAATACAATTTTAGTTCTAACTCGAAGTATTAAAATCAGTGTACTTCTCATGTATTTTCAAGAAAAGTGACTTTTAGAGACTAATCTCTACACAGAATTTCCCAGTTTAATTAGGAATGCATCATGAAACAGTATGTTTTGCTAGGGCTTTTGTCTGTGTGAAGTCTCTCTCAGTAAACATCATTAGATATAAATTCCCTTTTTTCTCTCCGATACAGTAATCTGAAGGGAAAATTTCTTAGATTGTACTAGCAAAGTCTATTCTATCATAAATTTTTGATCATATGTTTTGAAATTCCCATTCGTGACAGGAGTGGTATGCAGAAGTTTCTAGAATCCCAACTATATCATCAGGGCTTTATTGTTCTCCTCAATTTTATATTGCTATTTTTCCTACTATATTTAGACATTATTTTACTCCAAAAAAGTTACATTTTCTCCAAATATAATACTATATATGCCATCTTTTTTTATGGTTTCATACGTGATAAACTTGGGAGTTCTGAAAACAGTCAAACTTGTTTAGGAAGTCTTCCTTTTAATTCAGTTGAATGAAAAAGGAAAAAAAAATAGGGAACAAGTCTTGTGATCACAATAATTTAATTATTTTTTCTTTTTCTTTTTTTTTTTCCTTAATAGATGGCGGAGCAATATGCATGAGCTTAGAATCAAATATGGGCTTTCACTAGAAGTTGAAACACCAGATACCAAAAGCTGTTTTAAAAGATTGTCTAGAACCACATGGATGGCCCTAGAGGGTATTATGTTAAGTGGGATAAACCATACAGGAAAAGGCAAATACCATATGATTTCACTCATATGTGGAATCAAAAAACAAAGCAAATGAACAAACAACAACAACCACAATCAGAAATAGACTCATAGATGCAGAGCACAAACTTGTGGTTGCCTGGGGGAAGGCAATGGCCTGGGGGGAATGGCTGAAATAGGTGAAGGGGATTAAGAGGTTGAAACTTCCTGTTATAAATAAACCATGGTGTTGAAGAGTACGGTATAAGGAATATAATCAATAATATTGTAATAACTTTGTATGGTGACAGAGGGCAACTACCCTTGCTGTGAACATTTTGTAATATATATAATTGTTGAATCACTATATTGTACACCTGAAACTAATATGTCTATGTCAACAATAGTGCAATAAAATATGTTAAAAAAAAGATTATTTAGAACCATCCTTGACCCTTAAAAAGAATTGAAAAAACATAGGTAAATATCATCAGTATGAGTTCAACCTAGAATTTTGTATGATTTTATTTATTCATTTAAGAGACTGAAGGAGGGGGAAGTGGGGAGGGGGAGAGGGGGAGGAAGAACCCTCAAGCGGACTCTGCTGAGCACAGATCCCCATGGGGAGCTTGACCCCACCACCCCAAGATCATGACCTGAACTAAAACCAAGAGTGGGACGCTTAACCTGTTGAGCCTTCCAAGCGCCCCTGTTGATTTTTAAAATTGCTCACATGATTATGAAATTTAGAGCATAAATCAATACTTGAGGCAAGCATTAAATTTGCAATGATAAAAACGAATTTTGCAATGATGATGACTCTGCCCTAAGGCATATTGACTTTGGTCAGGTAGATGTACATCTAAGAAAACTTTTGTGACCATATATATGCATCCTATATGTGTATTACTTTTTAAAGTAACTACATGGCATTTCTGAAAATAACTTTTGAAGAAATTTTGAGAATAGTTTTACTAAAGTTTCCACCTGGGAGATTGTGCACCCTGGTGCGTCATCTTTATAGCTATTGCTGATATTACTGAGATAGATTTTTCTGGGCAGAAAGACACCCTGCCCTGCTGTAATTCTCAAGGACTGTGGCTATGAAAAGAGTCTTTGTGGGATGTGATGACAGTCCTGTGGTCTTCAGTATACAGTGAAAGCCGTGATTACATAACTGACAGTCCATGACAGACTCTAAAACCTGAGCTTTCAAATTGTTGCACCATGGGCTGGACAGCACAGTTATAATTTTTTGGCCAACACCGTATGTTAAAAGTAGTTTAATTAAAACAATATAAGGGTTGACTGGGTGGCTCCATTGGTTAAGTGTCTGAGTCTTGATCTGGGCTCAAGTTGTAATCTCAGGATCAGGAGATGGAGCCCTTCCTCTAGTACAGTGTGGAGCCTGCTGGGGCTTCTCTTTCCCTTTGCCCCTCCCCCTGCTCGCACTCTCTCTCTTTCTCGCTCGCTCTCTTAAATAAATAAATAAATCTTTGAAAAGTAAATAAAACAATATTGTGGCTACTTACACTTCATAGCACACGGAGTCTACTGCACAGCATGCACAGGCACACGCACTCACACACAAACACACACGCACATGCACGCTCACACATCTTCTTTTTCCAGCTTTTCTTCTCTACAGCTTCACACACGTTTTCATCCCACCACAGATATATCTGATGATTTTTTTAAATCTTCATATGCCCACTGTTTACAAGCTATTAGCAAAATATACTTCTGCAATGCATGGCGGGTTGGTGGGTATGCACAGAGGGACAGGATTTGTTTCCTCTTTGATCCCCCCTTTCACACTACCCTTATCATCATTAAAATTGCAACTTCAAAATTATCCATATTATCTGATTCTGTCTTTGCCTATGGGCATCACATTAATAAGTTTACAATCTTAAGACTTCTACATCCTTTCATCCACCAAAGATTCCTGATGCTGATTTATTCACCCACCTCTGAAGCTGAAAAGTGGGGGTTAGGGCCTTTCTAGCCATCAGTTTGCGTGAATGTTAGTACTCTTTAATGATATTTTTCTTAGAGAAATATCTTACTGAGTCATGTGAAACAGGAGACTTTTCCTAGTTTTGAAAGTTACACTGCATTCTTTATGAGCAGCAGTTAAAAACTTGAACCTTTGAGCTACAGCAATAATTCTAAGGGGAAAAGCATTACTTTATAAAGTAGTTATTGTTTAATTGGATGAGAATTCTAATTAAAAATGCATTAATGCATTTTTTTAATGCAAAGCTCCAACTCACATTTCCATACATGCTTTGTTTGAGCCCTTTTTGTTTTCTGAAAATTCTTTTAAAGGAGGTACTTATATTTATATCATTTCCCATTACTTTTGCCATTTCAACAAAAAATATTAAAATAGCATTATGTGGCTTATGTTCAGTTATTTAGTGATTTTCCTATGAAGATCCATATTAAAAATAGACATCATTATGGGTTAAAGATGGCTCTGGTAATATCGGTGTTCTCAGACATGGGGGGGTGTTTATTTTATTACTCATAAAACATTACCTGTGTGAGAGGGAATTATCTAAATTGTGTTTTCCCCTCAAATGTAAAGAATGTATTAATTGTATTGAGTTACTCTTGATAGATAGGACCAGGTTTTACAATGATAACAGTGACTATCTTTTCTAAGGAATGCTCTAAGACCAGCTAATGGCTTTATTGTTTTATTGATGTGTCCTGCAAATATCAAGCAACTCTACTAATATGTATTTATATCCATATGTACTTAAACGGAGGACATAACTGGTATAATTATAGCATTTGATAGCATTTAGTCATCTGTTACTCATCATTCCTCCCTCCTGTACCTTCTACGTATTTCCACCAAGTGAATCTGTGTATCATCCTCTTTTTAAAACATGTCAACATGTTATTAATAAAAATAAATAAGGAAAGAAAGAACAACAACAACAACAAAAACTTGTTAGCCAAGGGCACTGGGTGTCTCAGTCATTTAAGCCTCAGACTTTGGCTCAGGTCATGATCTCAGTCGGGAGATCAAACCACATGGGGCTCCATGCTGAGCATGGATCCTGTTTAAGATTCTCTCTCTCCCTATTCCCCTCCCTCCCTGCTAATGCTCTCTCTCTCTAAAAACAAAACAAAACAAAGCAGAACCACTTGTTAGCTTAACTTTTCTGGTTCCATATGATCTGATTAGTAATATATACTTCCAAATGTATCACCTGCTAGTCCACCATGTAGATTCTATCCTAGGTCATTGGTTTTGGTTTTCTTAATCCTTTTTCCTCTACTTTTTCAACCTTATTTCTCCTACCTGAGTGATTTTCCCCCCTTCCCTTTTCTTATCTAGATCTTGTTAGACTTCAAGGCCCTGTGCAATTTCCACGATATTCATAAATGTTTCATGTTTGACACTCCAGTTGTCAGGGACACTCCGTCCACACTCCTGTGGAAGAACCATCTTTACTCCTTTCTTATACTACACACTATTTTTTTTTAAGATTTTATTTATTTATTTGACAGAGAGAGACACACAGTGAGAGAGAGAGCACAAGCAGGGGGAGTGGGAGAGGGAGAAGCAGACTTCCTGTGGAGCAGGGAGCCCGATGCGGTGCCCAATCCCAGGGCCCTGGGATCATGACCTGAGCCAAAGGCAGACGCCTAATGAGTGAGCCACCCAGGCGCCCTATACTACATACTGTTGTTCATGATGTTTGACTTAAATATATTTTAATCTCAAACCTACTATTTCTAAAACAGGTATCAATTAAAAAAAATCTGTAGGGTCTTAATGACCATTAAAGGATTTACAATATCTTTATTAATCAAAAATACAATATTATTTCCTCTTTACAAAGTCATTTCATAGTCATAATTTAATTTGATTTTGTTTTGTTTTCAGCACAGTAGCTAAATGTTTAAAATTTTACATTCTCAGTTTAATGCTGTGATTTGCAAATGTCCAAATATTCCAGATATTTTTAATCTTAATCTCTTTTCAGCTCTTTTGGCCACATATAAATTATATAAACTTAGATATAAAATTGTGTCATGATTGTTTTTCTAGTCTCTATCAAAATTGTTGCTTGCCAGGACTTCTGTATGATCAAATAAAACTTGGTATCATATTAGAATTATAGTCTCTTTAGGAATGATCATAATGACCTTGATGGGTTTTTAGCATAAATGAAGGGCTTGTTTCTCTAAGTCAAATTATTCATCTTCACACTTTTGCCAGTTGAAAAGATTGAACACTTCCTTTATCATATAGTTATAAGATAAAAAGTTTAAAATAATTGCATGAAACAAAGCTTAAAATATTTCTAAAAACACATATGCCTTTTCCTATTAAACCATTATTTGAGATACTGTTACTGTTTTTGAGATGATATTTCTGCAAATACTTTAAGCTATAAATTTCACTTGTAATTTATTAGTATAAAGAAGAAAAAGTGAAATTAAACAGCACAATCTACCACTTGTCAAAATTAGGAGAATATGTCTAACATTTTTAATAATAGTATTCTCGTACTCAAAATAATCATCTTTAGCAGCATTTTTATCATCAGCAAGCATACAGAGTTTGTTCTAAACAAAATTTTCCAATTTTAAAATTATAAAATTTTGATAAATGAAGCAGTTCTAATTCGGCTTGCTGAGGACCTTACCTAAAATATTATATAAAGACAGTACAAAATACTACATACCATATGTAGCTTCTCTACTTGCATTGACCTAGTGAACAACTTTATGATCCCTGGTTAGCATGTGCATAATATGAACTATGAATAAAGTCTAGAAAAGGCCCCAATTCTCTAAGTCCTTAGGGTATGAAGAGGGGCATTGGAAGATGAACTTAATTTCATTTGTTCTACTTTTATATCTTACTTAGCAAATTAGTTAAAATACAAAGTTTTTAATCCAGTCACATTAAGTAAAAGTTATAGATAAATTTTAAAAAGTATATATTGAAACTACGTAGTACACAAAATATTTTATTGATTAGAAATCCTGTTTCCTCCGGAGGGGTGGACGAACTATGAGAGACGATGGACTCTGAAAAACAAACTGAGGGTTCTAGAGGGGAGGGGGGTGGGAGGATGGGTTAGCCTGGTGGTGGGTATTGAGGAGGGCGCATTCTGCATGGAGGACTGGGTGTTATGCACAAACAATGAATCATGGAACACTTCATCTAGAACTAATGATGTAATGTATGGGGATTAACATAAGAATAAAAAAAAAAAAGAAATCCTGTTTCTTGGGGCGCCTGGATGGGCTCACTCAGTTAAGCGTCTGCCTTCAGCTCAGGTTGTGATCTCAGAGTCATGGAATCGAATCCCGCATCAGGCTTCATGTGGCGGGAAGTCTCCTTCTCCCTCTCCCTCTGCTTCTCCACCTGCTCATGCTCTCTCTCTCTCACTCTCTCTCTCTCACACATAAATAAATAAGATCTTAGAAAAAAAAAAAAAAGAAATCCTGTTTCCCAGTCAGTGTTCATTCTAGTATCTATTAAAAACATCTTAATAATCAAGTAAATATCATAAGTGATGTTTCCTATTTTCACCAACTGTATGTAAGAAAAATGTTGTGTTTCATTAATTGATCGCTCATGGTCATCATGCATGCAAATTTAGAAAAACAAATGAAAAATTTAAAGACGACTTTGACATGTCACTTAACACTTGCAATTATTTCTTAAAATCAGAATGGTTATGAATCTTTTATCCTAAATCATCTGTTATTTACTTAAAAGACTATTATTTAAAACCATGTTTCCTACCAAATCTTAGTGATGGCAAAAGTGAGTAAAATAATATGACTAAATTCTGGGACAATTTTTTTTTCAGTTAAGGAAACAGGGAAAAGAAAGAGATTTATCAAGAAAAAATGAATTTTGTGTATCATTGATCATATCTGAAATAATTACAATCTCATCACTTTTGTGTTTAAATTAATGTTTATTTTCAAACTATAATTTATAGTACAGAATGGAGTTTTCTATATATTAAGAATTATTTTACTTTTTAAATTTCTGACTTTATTTTAGTACATATTTAATAAACCAATTTTCAGTTTTACTTATCTAGATAAAATATCAGTTCTGTTTATTAAAGGCAAATTGGATGCTCAACCTTTCCATAGTCCAGAACACAATACTAATTTGCTTGTATTATTTGTATAACTTTTTAGTAATGGTGTTTGGCAACTGTAGCACAAAGGGACATATTTGTTCTTCCAACTTTTATTTTATACCTGTAAATTGGTTTGTGCTCATTAAAATTGTTATTAGGCTAGTAATATAAATGCAATTAAATATATATTTTACTCTAAAAAGATGGGCAGTTGTTGAGGGACAAAATATTTTTAAAAATATTGTTACATCATTCTGGTTAGTTTGTTTTTTAAACTTGTAAGAAATTAATTCAAGACCCAAGAAAATAGATGTAGGTAGTTAGAATCAACTATTTTTGACCTTTTATTCTTTAGTGTTCTTATCTCAGGAAATGCTTGTGAACTATAGGAAAACCATTTTGCACATGGGGCTTCCACGAATCCCTGACCAAAAGCAGCACTTAGAGGAAGGTTTAGATGTACGGTGTGCAGGAGATGATGTTACTCAACGTGTCATTTCACTGAAGCTGCAACCACCGGATGCTGCAAGCCCACTCTCCTGTTTGTAGTGTGTTTCCCACTTTCATTGTGGGCAGCATTCCCCTTCCCATCCTCAATTCCATAAGTACCCGCAGTCTGAAGGTTTTGAACAAACACTGAACTGACTGGCATTTTACCTACATGCATTTTTCATCAGATCCTCCCATAGATTAATTCTCTCCTGCAACGTGCAAACTACCACATGTTTGGGGGCTTACAACAAGCTGCACTGACCATCTAATGACTTCTGTGGGTGAGCAGTTCAGCTGCAGCCTCGCTGGGACCTCTGCTCAGCATCCTACAAGGCTGCAACCGTGTGCCTGCTGATCTGTATCCTCATCTGTAGGGTTGATTAGGGAAGTAGCCCTGCAGACTTACTGAGAAGGTTGGTGGAATTCATCCCCACTCAGTTGTGTGACTGAGGGCTGTTGTCAGCAGCCTACCCTTAGATACAACACGGTACCCATGACTCCCCAGCATGTATCCCCCTCCACAGGGACATGAATATTTACAACGTGAATATTTGCATCTTCAAGCTCAAACGGAAAGTCTCTCCCAAAGGCCAAGCCTTCTATAATTTAACTGAATCAGGGGGATGACACCTTATGACCTTTACTATATTCTCTTGTTTGGAAGCAAGTCACAGATTTTCCCTGCCCATTGTGGAAGGGGGTCACACAAATGCATGACTCATAGTGGGGCACTTTAGCATATAACTTTCACACCCTGTTAGGCTGAAGACTGCACATGGAACTTCATGCATTTATTAATTCACCCATTCGTTTATTTTTTTTTTCTCATACTGCTGTAGTCTCTGCATCCTATAAAACGCACTGCCCAGAATCAGTACTCAATTAACACTTATGCAGTAAATTTTTAAAATAAGTATTCCTTAGTACTATTCTTATTATTTTTGTATCAATCACATGTTCATATGTTTTTAACAGGGGATAAAATGGATTTTACTTATTTATTTATAGATTTATAGATTTATTTATTTATTTAAGAGGGGATGAGGGGCAGAGGAGAGGAAAAGAGAGAATCCCGAGCAGACTCCCCTCTGAGCAAGGAGCCCGACACAGGGCTCAATCCCAGGACCCTGAGATCATGACCTGAGCTGAAATCAAGAGTTGGCCTCTCTACCGACTGAGCCACCCAGGTGCCCATAACTCCTAAAATGGTTTCTGTTACCCTAATTTTAAACTGAGTCTCACGGGTTTTCATTGTTTTACCATTCGTGTTGCAGAGAAGTGCTGGGGCTAGGAATGCACCATGAGTCTCTCTTATCCCAAAGCCAAGACTTTTGCTTATAATACCCCAAAAAAGTCACGACATTGTCACACTTTCTGTTACAGTCTCTGTCAACTGACTTAATACTTTGATTTTTGTTTACTCTAAGAAAATAATAATGGACTTATTAATGTATGTTTCTTGGGATGTATAACCTTCATCAAACAAAAATGTTAGCTATAATCTGTTCTCTATGCAAGTGAACGACATAAGACAGAAGTCCTCTTCACATTTTCTTTTAAAATCACGCATGCACTTGCCTGAGCTTTAAAACTTGGTTTTAAATGTACCTGGTTGTATTTGTAATTTAAACACCCTATAGATAAAATAATGCTTGAGCTTTTCCCATTTCAGTGCTTGCTCCTTTCAAACTGAGTTTTTTTCCCCTATTATTTTTCTAAGAAACTGTGGGAAATATATTTATGTCTAAGACTAGTATTTATATGATAGTTCAGAAAACATAGATTAAATGAAAATCACTGAAAATTGGAAATTAAATTTGATATTTCCCTAATTTAGAATCATTTTACTGAAGCACTTTGAAATGATGTATAAAGGAAAAAAAAAATATATATATATGTAATACAGTACTCGCTAGATAGCAAAGTCATTGTGAGGAACTAAATTGATTTATTTCTGCAGTAGAAGCAGAGTTTCTGACATGCTTTAAATATACAGTAAATTCCTATTGAATAAATGTGTGTATAAACACTAAAAAGAATACCCAATATAATAACAATATTGAATATAAGTATTGAAATCTACTCTCTATTTAAAATTTTTGCTTATTCACATTTGGTCAAACTAACTAGTATGGCTACATTATTAACATATTTAAATAGAGTATTGGCTTTCCTAGTAGGATATATATATATATATATATATATATATATATATATATATAAAGATTTTATTATTTATTTGAGAGAGAGAGGGTTGGAGTGAGCAAGAGAGAGAGAGAGAGAGAGAGAGCACAGCAGGGGGAACAACAGGCAAAAGGAGAGGGAGGGCAGACTCCCCAATGAACAGGGAGCCTGATATGGGGCTTAATCCCAGGACTCCAGGATCACAACCTGAGCCAAAAGCAAATGCCTAACCGACTGAGCCACCCAGGTGTGCCCCATGATACAATTTTTAAATGGAAATTAAATAGGTTAATTATATTTGTCAGTAATTTATTTCCTTTTTTTTTAAGATTTTATTTATTTATTTGATAGAGACAGAGACAGCGAGAGCAGGAACACAAGCAGGGGCAGTGGGAGAGGGAGAAGCAGGCTTCCTGCCGAGCAGGGAGCCTGATGTGGGACTCGATCCCAGGACCCTGGGATCATGACCTGAGCTGAAGGCAGCCGCTTAATGACTGAGCCACCCAGGCGCCCAATTTATTTCCATTTTTTATTGAAGTATAATTCACACACAATGTTATATTAGTTTCAGGTGTACAACATACTGATTGAACAACTCTGTACATTTCTCAGTCAATGCTCACCACAGTAAGTGTCCTCATCATCTGTCACCATACTACATTATTTCAATATATTGACTATATTCCCTATGCTGTACTTTAAATCTCCTTGGCTTATTTACTACTGGAAGTTTGTACCTCTTAATCTTTTTTTTTTTTTTTTAATCTATTTTGCCCATCCATTCCCTGCACATCCCCTCAGGCAACCACCAGTTTGTTCTCTGTATTTAAGGGTCTGTTTTGTTTTTTAGATTCCACATAGAAGTGAAATGATATGGTATTTGTCTTTCTATGTCTTATTTCACTTAGCATAACACCCTCTATGTGCATTCATGCTGTGTAACATTTCATCGTCTATATACCATCATTTTTATCTCTTCAGCTATCAGCAGACATACACTGGGGTATCATAAATAATGCAAAAAACATAGGGGCGCATATATCTTTTTGAATTAGTGGTTTTGTTTTCTTTGGGTGAATACGCAGTAGTGGATCATATGGTATTTCTATTTTTTTAATATTTTGAGGAATCTTCATATTTTCCACTATGGCTGCACAAATTTACATTCCCACCAACAGTGAATGAGGGTTCCCTTTTCTCTACATCCTCACCAACATTTGCTATTTTTTTTTAATTTTTAAATTATTTTTTTCTTAAGTAAATCCTACGCCTAATATGGGGCTTGAACACATGACCCTGAGATCAAGAGTCACATGCTCTACCAGCTGAGTCAGCCAGGTGCCCCTACACTTGTTACTTCTTGTCTTTTTTATTTTAGCCATTCTGACGAGTGTGAACAGATAATCCATGGTGGTTTTGATTTGCATTTACCTGATAGTGATGTTGAACATCATTCCATGTGTCTTTTGGCCATTTGTATGTCTTCTTTGGAAAGAGTTTATTCAAGTCCTCTGCCCATTTTTTAACTGGATGATTATTATTTATTTTGGGGGGTGTTGAGTTGTGTAATGCCTTTTTTTTTTGTATATTTTGGATATTAACCCTTTATCAGATAAATCAGTTGCAAATATCTTCTCCCATTCTGTAGGTTATTTTTTTGTTTTGTTGACAGTTTACTTTGCTTTGCAGAAGTTTTATTTTTTTTGGATGTAGTCCCAATAGTTTATTTTTGCTTTTGTTTCCCTTGCCTCAGGAGACATATCTAGAAAAATGTCGCTAATGGTGATGTCTAAGAGATTACTGCCTAAGTTTTTGTTTAGAAGTTTTATGGTTTCAATGCTCATATTTTTTTATGGGAAAATGAGTTTTTATTTTTTTTAAATTTTATTTTATTATGTTAGTCACCATACAATACATTATTAGGTTTTTTTTTTTTAAGATTTTATTTATTTATTTGACAGAGAGAGACACAGCAAGAGAGGGAATACAAGCAGTGGGAGTAGGAGAGGGAGAAGCAGGCCTCCCACAGAGCAGGGAGCCCGATGTGGGGCTCGATCCCAGGACCTGGAATCATGACCTGAACCGAAGGCAGACACTTAACGATTGGGCCACCCAGGCGCCCCACATTATTAGTTTTTGATGTAGTCGTCCCCGATTCATTGTTTTCGTATAACACCCAGTGCTCCATGCAGTACGTGCCCTCCTTAATACCCATCACCGGGCTAACCCATCCCCTCACCCTCCTTCCCTCTAAAACCCTCAGTTTGTTTCTCAGAGTCCGTAGTCTTTCATGGTTCATCTCTCCCTCTGATTCCGCACCCCCCTTCATTTTTCCCTTCCTTCTCCTAATGTCCTCCATGCTATGCCTTATGTTCCACAAATAAGTGAAACCATATGATAATTGAATTCTCTGCTTAACTTATTTCACTTAGCATCAACCCACACATTTAAGTCTTTCATCCATTTTGCGTTTATTTTTGTGTATGGTATAAGCTTGTCTGGAATCCCGAAGGACCCCAAATAGCCAAAACAATCTTGAGAAAAAAGAACAAAATGGAAGGTATCAGTGTTCCAGATTTTAAGGTATATGGCAAACAAAACAATCAAAACAGTGTGGTACTGGCGCAAATATAGACACACAGATCAATAGAACAGGATAAAGAGTGTAAAAGTAATTTGTTTTCTTAATGGGGAGTATTATCCAAAAAGATAACCAATGTTCCTCTTTTTTTTTTTTTTAATTTAGATCTTTATGGTTAAAACTAACATTTAAAAAAGGATAGACCCCTCCAGACATGTTCAAGTATTGATTGAAATTCCCATAAGTCCACCAAAGTTTGCAGAAGAAAAATGTCTAAACTTGGACTTTCCTTACGTATATCGTGTTGTTTTGGGAAATGTATTTTGAGTCGAATCAGTCTCACTTAATGCTTACAACAGTTGAGTATATATTTGAAATGTTTAAAACTGAAATGCAAGACATTGTCTATGAACAGTTGCAGTGAAGGCAAGATTGTTTCTCATGGATGTCTTTTCTTCCTAGGTTTTGAAATTATTTTCATCAACTTTATTTTTTCCCACCATATTGAGAGTGTATGTACACACACACACAAACACAGAAACATATAAACAAATAAATACACTTTTTAGTTTTTATTTAAATTCAAGTTAACATATAGTGTAATACTAGTTTCAGGTGTAGGATTTAGTGATCAACACTTACACACATACATACATACATATATACATATTACATACCTGGTGCTCCTTACAAGTGAACTCCTTCATCCCCATCACCTGTTTCTGGGGGACATCCCCTGCACCGACCTCCCCTCTGGTGACCATCAATGTGTTCTCTAGAGTTAAGAGTCTGTTTTTTGGTTTGCGGCTTGCCTCTCTCTCTTTTTCTCCCTTTGTTTGTTTTGTTTCCTAAATTCTACAGGTGAATGAAATCATACGGTATTTATCTTTCTCTGACTTATTTTGCATGATATATACACCTTTTCTTTATCCATTCATCTGTCAGTGGGCATTTGGGCTTTCTCCATAATTTGGCTGTTGTAGATAATGCTACTGTAAACATCAGGGTGCATGTATCTCCTCAGATTAGTATTTCTGTATCCTTTGAGTAAATACCTAGTAGTGCAATTGCTGAATTGTAGGCTAGTCCTATTTTTAACTTTTTGTGGAAACTCCATGCCAGATAAACATAGTTTAAAGTGGACAGCCAAGGTGTACTCAGACATTGCGGCATGTCAACAAGCTATAAATTCCAGCAAAGATCAGGTAAGCCTGGTTTGGCTGGGCTAGGCTGAAGGGGTGCCTTCAATCACAATGCACTGTGAAAACAAGATTATTTTGTTGCTTTTACATAGAACTAGTTACAAGTTGACTATTTTTGTCCTTGAAACAGAACTTAGCTCATGACTAAAAAAAGTGTAAATGAAAATAGCATCAATATTTATCTAGGTAGCTAACTATATATGGTATAAATTTAAATAAAATATAAATGTATTTCTTTCTATAGATTTTATGTGTAAAATATAATAGACAGTTATATAAATATATTCCTTTATGTATCTCATATATACATAAATATACATTTTATAGTATATGTGTATATTTTCTGTATTATATAAGTATAAATTATTTTATAAATACAATGTATATTATATGGTAATATGTAGTATAGGGGTAAACATAAATAAACATTTAAAATAAATGTATATATAAATTATAATAAGAGAAAACATACGGGCGCCTGGGTGGCTCAGTTGGCTAAGCGACTACCTTCGGTTCAGGTCATGATCCCAGGGTCCTGGGATCGAGTCCCGCATCGGGCTCCCTGCTCGGCGGGGAGTCTGCTTCTCCCTCTCCCACTCCCCCTGCTTGTGTTCCTGTTCTCGCTGTCTCTGTCTCTGTCAAATAAATAAATAAAATCTTAAAAAAAAAGAGAAAACATACAAAGTGATCTATAAAGAAGGAAAATCTCTGAAAGAATCTTTGAAATTTTATTTTTTTTTGAAGTTTATGTAATGAAGAAATAAAAGATGATTCATCAGGTCATACTTAGGAGTGATAACTGTTCTCTGTAGTGATGAATCATTTTGGTGTTTCCCACCATGGTGAGGGAGAAGAAAGTTTTCCAACCAGTTATCTAAGGAATTTCATATTTGGTGATGAGAGGTAGTGACTTCGGAAAACATCGTGTTTTCAGTTTGATAGTTGAGGCTGCTTTGAAAGGGAGTTTGCCTTATTCCTGCAAGTGGATAGCATGCTTTTCTTGCAAGGAACATGGGCCAGTGACAAGTTTTATTGTTACAGTGCTGTCTAGATGTTGTCAGAGGTAGAAGTCACAGAGTCTGACTGAGCAGAGTGCTGGGGGCAGGTGCATGGGGCATGGGGACAGCTTCTACTTCCCTGAGAGACATTCCAGCTTGCAACCTCACATGGCATCGGTATGGGAGTTCTCATTGCGGTCCTGGCAATGCGCTCCAAACTTTGATATATCAAGGAAACTACTGTTTTTTTTCAGATAGCAGTCAGGGACAGAGGCTTACAAAAAAAATATATATATATATATTTGACATTGTCAAATGCATCCCCATCGTCAAAGGAAAAACAGCTGTGATGTCAGCCTTGGGTGCTCTTGCCATGTGTCACAGAATCAGCATGGATGCACGGAGCATTGTGTGTTTACAGCCCCTGGATGTACACTTGAACATGAATGGCAGTGAAAAGCCTTTATTCTTCTTCCAAGAGATGAACAGCAGTCTATACTCAGGGTGCGAGTTACCTTGGAGGATGCTTCCAGCTAGGGCTGTTGGCATAGGTATGCTCTCCTTGTAAAGTTCTCCTTCAGCTCTCTTCTCAGAAGGTTCCTATGATCTAACTTCATTCTCTGAATGAGAATTGTCAAGTGACCATATCACATTTTGAAAATGCAAGCTGGTATTTTCATGTCACTGCCTTTTCGCATGTTATGGAACGTGTTTGTGTTTATTGTTGGTCTCTCCTCATGTTCCTAGAATGTTAGGTGCACGAGAGTAGAGATGTCAGTGGGCTTTTGTCATTGATAGTTTCCTGCTGCCTAAAAGAATGAGTGATATCTCATAGACCCTCCATGATACCTTGTTGAATAAATGAATTTCTGGGAACATCGAGAGCCAGAAAAATAAATACGAGTTTTGTCTGGCGGGGAATCCAAATGATGTGCAAGTCAAGATGGATATATTGTATCTTGAATAATTGTAGTAAAATACTCTTAAGCCATGGAAAATGTATTGTAAATTTCATGAAACTCAACCACTTACATGTAAAATTATAACATAATTGGGAAAGCTGTCTTTTTCTCCAACATGTTTAACAATAGAATGCTATTTCCAAATCACTAAGCAAAAACAGGAGTTTATTAAGTATACCAGAGTGTTGACTTTGCCAGTTGAATTATCTCCTGAAAGGCAAGTACAAGGAACTTACTTGAAGGTGAGCTCCATTCCTTTTTAGGATGGGGCATGTTCTAGATCGCTACAGTGTAACATTGTTGGCCAAGGAGATCTGGAGGGAAGACTTGTACCCAGAGAACGTGGCAGAGTTTGATATGGAATTTATAGTAAAGGTACTACACCACATTGGAGATGTCGTTTGAAATGCCTTTCATTTACCTGCTCTCATTTAACAAGATTTGGGGTTTCAGCTCCTATAAGAACTTTGTCTGCAATCCTACAGATTGCATAACTAGTAATGAAAATGTTATTTTAATTAAAATGTTTGAACTGTTCCAACTTACTCGATGACAGAAGAGCCTGTCAGCTGACTGGCACCATAAGTTTATTAATCATGTGGGTCCTCAGTCTTTTGTTTGTAGAAGCGTAGCCTCTTTCCAGGAGGCATGTTTTCATTGCATCTTTATTTAGAAATCGGGATTTTCTTATTAAGCCAATATGTGCATTATGCTATAGGATATCAGGCTGACATGATGAGTCATAACTTTCAGGTGGTATAAATGTTGAGCCCACTGAAATGATTAAAATTGCCTTGGAAATGATAAATATATAAATTAAGTAGTAAAAAAAATTGATAGAAAAGCTCCTATCTTTCTCATTCAAAACAACATACTCTCCAAAATAGTCTTATTACCCCAGGTGGTAAGTAATATATTTGTCTAAATGAATTTTTATGCAAGTTTTTATTGTGATATTTTCAAAAGTCTAAGTATGAATCTCTAGTAACAATATATAGGATCACAGACCAAGAGGTTCTGTTTCTGGAGATAAAATAAGGCAAGTGGCTTTAGTAATTTTAAAATTATCACCCATCTGGTGGTTTTCATCTTGAAGGCTGTTAAATGGAACCAAATAGTTTTACTCAGAAGTAAAAGAAAATGACACATTGTGACAACATAATACTAAAAACTAAGCCAGTAAGAGGGAGGTCAAGTTGGTTGATTCAGGACCCATGAAGAAACACAACGTTGCTCTTCTGTCATTTGGGAAGATGGTATTGCTTTTCCTTCAAGTGTTTCTTAATAAGTATTTTTTAAGTATTTTCTCTGTGTGTGTGTGTGTGTATATATATATATATATTTTTTTTTTTGATGTAGTGTTCCATGATTCATTGTTTATGTATAACATCCAGTGCTCCATGCAGAACGTGCCCTCAATACCCATCACCAGGCTAACCCATCCCCCTCCCTCTAGAACCCTCAGTTTGTTTCTCAGAGTTTTTTAGGGAAAAAAAAAAAAAAGGATTGGCACTATCATTTGTATAGATCTGAACAGGGCTCTATCCAGGGAAGAGGCCTCCATTTCCCTTGAAACCTTCTGAGCCATGTGTTCTTGTGAAATTGTCTAGTCCTTCCCTGTAATGGAATGAGCAGAGGTTTCAGACTCACCACCTCTACCACGTCTTCAGCCCCTCACCAGTTTATAATTTTAAGCTAGTCAACATGACCTTTCCTCCACAGAATGGAGATAATAGCACCTACCTTAGAGGCTATCCTAAGGACAGGTTGAGAAAATTTATGTCTAATCATTTTGAAGACCCCATAGATGCTGAGTCAGAAATGCTCCTATTAATCTCACTGTTTGATGCACTGAGCATGCATTTATAGCAACTCACTCATTTAATCCTCAAGAGAAACTTCTGGGGTAGGTACTGTTTTATCTTCATGTTAATGATGAAGAAGGTAAGACAGAGATGCTCTCTGATTTGCTCAAAATCATGTAACTGGTACTTGAATAACTTTATAAAGAATAACTTGAATTTATGACTCTAATCCACTGCTCTTACATATGCTAGCACTGGTCAGTTGTAAGCATGATTTCTATGTTCTCTTAATATTTAATACTGGGCTCTTCTTTGGGCTATCTATGCCTAGAAGTTATAAAAGCAGAGGCTGAGTCTGTTGCCAGTAAGGGAGAAAAAAATGTGTGAAGGCCAGGTAAAAAGAAGTTTCTTTTTTTGTCTGTTTGTTTTAGATAAGGAAACAGAAAAATAGCTCCCATTCTTAAATGTGTGTGATCTAGTGCAGTGACCTTTGAAATTTAAGGACTATGAATCCTGAGTGAAAAAAAAAATGGGCTTGGGCGCCTGGGTGGCTCAGATGGTTAAGCATCTGCCTTCGGCTCAGGTCATGATCCCAGCGTCCTGGGATTGAGTCCCGCATCAGGCTCCCTGCTCCTTGGGAGCCTGCTTCTCCCTCTGCCTCTCTCTCTCTCTCATGAATAAATAAAATCTTTAAAAAAAATGGGCTTGCACTTTTAATACAAGTTTAAAATAACTTATGTGTATTTATGTATGCTACTGTACAAATAAACTTTATAAAACAGAAAGATGGATGAAAAAAATGCATGTAAAGGTGGAATAAAAATATTTCCTTGGTACATTCTGATGAGTCTTACCACAAGACGTCTAAGGAGAGAGAATCCTAGGCAGGAGTGGTAAGCCCAAGACCCTCAGAGAACAATATGGCCCACCAGAAGTACTTGGTTATAAGAAGGGTTGGACAGTCATCTAAACACTGGGCCATCTCACAAGGAAATGTGGATTTCTATGATATTCTGGAAACTCAGAAGACCTGGCAACGCTGGTTTGTGTTCCCACCCAATGGCCATTGACAGAAATTAGTCCCAGCTGGCCTCCACAGACAAACCCTGTGCTCCTTCACAGCCTCACCATCCCCATTGCCCCTTTGCACTCATTCACTCTTTCCTTTTGTCTTCTTGTCCCTGTAGACACTTGAGTGTAGAACCCCTGAATGAGAGAAGCAGAGCTCCTGTCCCTGCCCCACCATGATCTATAACCAGGGTCACTTTGAGCAATTCCATGTGAATGATTTCTTCAATTTACATGGAAACTCAGCCCATCATTCTTTCAGTAAGACTCTTGGTGTGCTCGCTGGCCACTGATACCTCACTCAGTTTCTTTACTTGCCGGGAGATTGCAAAGAAAAGCAAAGGGATGAAAGTGAAATGCATCCCAATGCTTTGGAAGATAGATGTGGTAAAAAAATGGATGATTTATCTTTGGTCTTACTTGGCATAGTCAATCACCTATAGCTCTGCTAGACAGCAATTCAAATTGTAATGAGGGGTTTTTCTATTTGATTGTGTAAAACAAATGTCCATTGAAATCTTCATGTAGGATATTAATAACTAGTTTGTCAGCTTAAATTGTCATAAAACAACGTACATATGGGGCGCCGGGGCGGCTCAGTCAGTTAAGCCACTGACTGGTGGTTTCGGCTCAGGTCATGATCTCAGGGTCATGTGGTTTAGCTCCATGTCCAGCTCCACGCTCAGAAGGGAGTCTGCTTGAGATTCTCTCCCTCCTTCCGTCTCACTACTGGAACACTATCTCTAAATAAATAAATAAATAAATAAACTTTTAAAAATAAAATAATGTACACTGTATCATTGAACTATGCTATGGACAACATGAATTTAGTAACTTAAACTGTTTAACATTTAGTACACTCGCGGGGTCTCAGTGTTTAAAAAGGTGTGGTTCTGGGTGCCTGGGTGGCTCAGTTGGTTAAGTGACTGCTTTCGGCTCAGGTCATGATCCTGGAGTCCTGGTATCGAGTCCCGCATCGGGCTCCCTGCTCAGCAGGGAGTCTGCTTCTCCCTCTGACCCTCCCCCCTCTCATGTGCTCTCTCTCATTCTCTCTCTCTCAAATAAATAAATAAAATCTTTAAAAAAATTAAAAAATAAAAAATAAATAAAAAGGTGTGGTTCTGGTGTCATCTGTATGTTAACTTCTCAACTTCCTTGCTTACAGAGTGAGTCCCAGAAAATATTTCTTTCCTGAGAGATTACTTGTCTGCAAATTCCTGTGGGTAAAGAGTTGCAGGGTGTTAAACAGGTGTGTTACTTTAATGGATAGTGTGGCGCAGGTTATTGTCTACGAAGTCAGTAAGGGTTTTCTGTGCGGTGACAGTTGTGTTTACCTATCACAGATTAATGAACTTGTCCCATGTTTGCTTCTCCCTCCTGTTATTTCAGATCAGCCTTGAGTGGAATTCGACAGAAGATGCTACGACAGTTTTATCTCTGGAAATGGTTAGCTTCAGGGATTATCCTCGCAGCCCTCTTCACAATCTGCTTCAGCCAGTATGATGATGGTAAGTCTGCTTCTAGTCTGACTTGGAGAGTTAGCTGGGGTTTCTGTTATTAAATGCAAAATGAAACACAACACCGAAATGAATAATGCTAATTTGTAGTTCATTTTTAAAGGTTAGTAGCTGTGTGAAATAACTTACCTTAGTTAAAATAATCCTACAAAAGTGGCATCTGGGTGCACCTCGTTTCTTAATAAGGATTGTGGTTCAGTAGAAAATCCAGAGCAAGTCCTCCCTTTGAACACTTATTCATTATCACTAAGTAAATGTGTGATTGCTATGGAAAACAACAACAACGTTCAATTCTATTTATTAACTCTTGAATAGACACAAGCAAGAGTTCAGATAAAGTTTGAGAATACAAAATATACCAAAATTTCCTCTGAGAAAAGATCTCTGAAGTGGTCAAAAGTAGATGCTTTAGGTGATTTTACTGTTAGCACTTTAAATGGGTATTATGTTATTTCATCCAGCACCATTTTATTTGGAAAGAAAAAAAAAAAGGTAAAAGACTTGACATTAGAGTTTGTAACTTATTTCCTAACAGTAAATCAGGCACTTTAGAAAGAAATGTTAGTTATCAAGCTCCTAATGGACCATTTAACACATTCTATCTGCAGGGTCCTGAATGTGTGTGTCCTAGATATTTGAATATTAGAGGGATCTGTCTTTAAATGCCATGTAATAAGAGTTAGTGTGTGTATATATATATATACACAATACTTTAGGTTTAATAGAAGGAAGAAATGGACAAATGTGTCCATTCTAGAAAACTGAGTTTTGTTTTATTTTTCCTTTTCAGTGTTTTTACCCCACATTTGTTCAGTATTCGGGGCCCCGGCTACAAGCAGGCAGACCCCCCCCCCCCACCATTGCCCTGTTATCTGGTTGCACTTAGTGGCAGCAAAGAATGGGATTAAGATTATTTTTTATGCTTTGCTTAACTAAACTGAATGATCTGAAGATTGATGAATCGATCAGTCTTTATCCCAAGCAATATTCAAACTGCACCCATATTAAGACATTCTTAGTCCTTCATAGTTAGAAAAATATGACTCTTTGGAGACTTGCAGAATAATTTGCAATAGCAACTATTTTCATAAAGTCAGTAGCCTAATTCCTTGAAAAGTGTTGCTAATTGGCACATTGCTTACTTTAAGTGTTTCTGAACTCAGTGTTCACATCGTTGCCATTTCTGGCTATTGCAAATCTCCATTCTAAAAAAAAAAAATAAGTGTCATAATAAATAAATAAGGTAACTGTGACTTTGAAGCAAAAATAAAAATCAATGAAACTTAGAAGAACATGGCTTCCTATTAAAAGGATGTATTTTAAATTTGCCCTAGAAATAGATGACAAATCTGTATTGATAGTTCTTTATGTCATATCATAAGGCATTCTATTTTTATCCATATTTAGTATTCACACTGAGTGAGGAAGGATTCATTTTTCTCACATTAGACGGGCACATGCTCTGTACTTTTCAGCAATATAATTTAGGTTATCAGAGGAAATGACTCCTGGTTTAACCTGGAATGCTATAGATTGGTTCCCTTAATAAGCTCATTATAGCTCTTACTCTTTCTAAATGTGCTCACATAGCCTCCAAAATAAGATCAGGTAACCGCTGGCCCCCACGTAGTCTCCTTTCTGAAGCAGGGTGCAGCCTCACACCTGCCCCAGGCTTGCCTGCAGGAGGCCCGTCCCTGCAGGTCTGCACTGGGGATGGCCCCCTGCAGCCCTCCTGAGACTCCTGCTCAGCCTCCTCCTCCAGGGGACTCACTCAGTTCTCAGGAAGATGGAAGGGATTGGAGCTGTTAGAGAAGCATGAATTCTGTATAGTGTTTTGTAGACATCTCTTCCCTTTATGTGGTTTCTAGCATGTCTTCCATCCTTGGCCCCTCCCATCTACCTCCATGCTAATGTCTTAGTCTTTTCCTTAGGTATCCCCCACCCAGGTCTTCACTTCTCTCTGACCTCCCGCAACCAGGGACGCTGTGGCATCACTGTCATCCAGTTGTTCAGTGATGTGTGGCTGAAAATCGTTCTAATAGTTGCTATTTTTTACAATCTATATAAAATTGGGAGCCCACACTATGGAGTAAATCAGAACTCAGAAATGCGCCACTAACACACAAAATAGCACTAAACTGGAATATGCAGTAAGAATTTCTCGAAGCAATGTGTTTTTAACCCAAATGCTTGGGGATGCAGGTATATAAGATTAGATGGAAGGAAGACAATGGTGATGTCATGAACTTGATAGCAGTTTCCTCTGCTTTTCCTCTGCTTCTTTTTTTTCTTTTAGGCATACGGGAGTTATTCTGAAATAAAATATTCTACTATTAGCCAAATGTGTAGAACTGCTTCTAAGGAAAATATATAATTATTATTTAAAATATTTTATAACAAATTTTTTCACTTGAAAACTTTGGCTAAGTTTTGAGTCTTTTCATATTTTTCACTCAAATTGCTGGGGGAAGTTTCTAGATTCAGTAATAAAATTTGCAGATGACCTGTTCCATAGAGGACACTTCATTTGTTTGTTGACTACATCTAAGCAAGTATTAATAGTGTAAGTGAGATTGATTGTATTATATTAAATTTTTAAAATGAGAATTTAGCTAACTGATAGAAAATAAAAGAACATAATGCATCTTCAGTTAATGGCCTCTTTCTACCAATTGATAGCATTGGAGTTGATATTCTCGCTTATGATTTCATGCACTATGAGTCCTGACAAGTTTATTTGAATGGAAACATGTGCTCTGATCCCACATTGATTGTGGGATGTCTGGGGGCAGGGCGGATGGAGGGAGGCACCATTGAGAAGCAGAGGAAGCTGGGCCATCTGCTAAATTGTGTGTGGTGTGGGGGGAAAAGATCTATAAAAGATGTCTCTTGTTCTAACATGCTATTCACAGGGAGGTAAATAAGCAAAGTTGTGCACAGGGTTTGTTTGTTGATTTTGTGTTGATTTTGAGTTCATGAATGAATCCTAAAAGAGAGAGAGAGAGAAAGAGAGAGAGAGAGAGAGAGCAAGAATGGGACTATTATATATGGGTAATGGGTATGTTTTGTTTTATATTGTATGATTTCCTCTGCCTTTTCAAATTGTCCATATTAAATCGATATTACTGCCATAACCATACAGGGAAAATCTCTGTTTAAAAAACAAACTATAATCTGTAACATTATGACTAAGTTTAGAGTTAGAGGTGTTTTAGAAGGTATGTGTAATAATGGGGGGGTTGTCTGCCTGTCTGTCGAAGAGAGAAAGATTCACTAAGTGTGAGCACACTACGAAAGCCAGCTTGCGTTTTTTAAAGAAATTGTTCTCCCTGGCTGCTCAGGCATTTAGCTGGAAGCCAAACATCTTCTGCCTTGCCCTTGAGCTGTTATATAAATTAACACACACCTGCAATGTAAGAGAGCAGCTACATAAGCCCAACCACATGAAGGGGGGCCCCCTGAATAGGCCTGAGCCTGTTCCCCTATAAATAACACTCACTCTTGGAACTCACATTTGAAGTTTCGCATAGCATCTGGTATATGGCTAATGTTCAAGTAACTGTTGATCTTTGTTGCTATTATTACTTCTCATCACTTATAAATCATCATACTTTTTTTTAATAAACTTGCATATTTATTTATAAAGAAGTACTTTGTGTCCCTGTGCATGTATACATCTTCTTTTTTTTTTTTTTTTTTTTTTTTTATGTCTCTCTGAATTTACCAAACCCTTGAAGACGTTGTTAAATTACACTTCATTCTGGGAAGTATTAATGACTGTATTCTCTCCTTGGTGAGCTTCCTGGCTCACATGAAACAGGGGGAGGTTTGAGGAGTGTTTCCGGGTTCATTTTCATGCTTGCTGTTCTGTAATCTATGGAAGGTCAATGAAGGGATACACATGCCAGTCAGTTAAGAGTGTGACCGTCTAAAGTCTGAGGCCAAGCCTAGAAACTTCGTTTTCATTAGTGACATTGGCTGATGCTAATTAACCTTAGAAGGGAATGGCCTCTAAATTGCAATGCCGATAATAGAATTATAAGGAGCTTCTAACTATAAAATGAGCTGAAACACTTGGGTTTCCAAGCAAGGTCGGTCCCCGCTTGAAATGCCTTACAGAGAGGAGAGCTGGTTCAGTAAACGAACAGCTGTGCGAGAACGGTGGGATGGTCTCAATGGCTCCTAGTCCCAGGCTTTTCCAGACTGTCATGAGGGTGCTGTTGTAGCACCTTCCCTACCTCATGGGCTGGATGGGACCCTCACTGTCTCCCCAGGATCATGCTGGACATTGCTCAAAAATCCTGTATCTTTGGGGTAAATAGTAGTGCAATCAAAAGGAATGAGATCTTGCCATTTGCAACGACGTGGATGGAACTGGAGGGTATTGTGTTGAGTGAAATAAGTCAAACAGAGAAAGACATGTATCATATGATCTCACTGATATGAGGAATTCTTAATTGCAGGAAACAAACTGAGGGTTGCTGGAGTCGGGGGTGGGGTGGGAGGGTTGGGGTGACTGGGTGATAGATACTGGGGAGGGTTTGTGCTCTGGTAAGCGCTGTGAATTGTGCAAGACTGTTGAATCTCAGATCTGTACCTCTGAAACAAATAATGCAATATATGTTAAGAAAAAAAAAAAAAGAAGAAGAAGAAGGTGGTGGGAGGGGAAGAATGAAGTGGGGGAAATCGGAGGGGTAGACGAACCATGAGAGACGATGGACTCTGAAAAACAAACAGTGTTCTAGAGGCGAGGGGGGTGGGAGGATGGGTTAGCCTGGTGGTGGGTATTGAGGAGGGCACATTCTGCATGGAGCACTGGGTGTTATGCACAAACAATGAATCATGGAACACTTCATCTAAAACTAATGATGTAATGTATGGGGAATAACATAAGAATAAAAAAAAAAGCAAGTAAGAATAATAAAAAAATAAATTAATTAAAAAAAAATCCTGTATCCTTTGCATATGCTGTTTCTAAGTGTAATGCATGTGATCTTCTTCCTGACAACATTATCTTTCTCTGGACGTAGTGTCATGCAAGTTTCTCTTGAGTGTCATTCAATTATAATCAAATTAAAGATGATTATTGAAGACTGTAAGTAACTTTCCATGAGCTATGCTGTCTGTGAAGCATCTTCATCCCTCATTTAAATTTGATTTCTTAAGGCACCGTTCTTTTTTTTTTTTAAGATTTTATTTATTTATTTGAGACAGAGAGAATGAGAGAGAGAGAGCACATGAGAGGGGGGAGGGTCAGAGGCAGAAGCAGGCTCCCTGCCGAGCAGGGAGCCCGATGCGGGACTCGATCCAGGGACTCCAGGATCATGACCTGAGCCGAAGGCAGTCGCTTAACCAACTGAGCCACCCAGGCGCCCCATTAAGGCACCGTTCTTAGAAAGTGAGCAAATATGTGTGCACACACACATATCTACCTGTATACATAAATAATACACATTTAAAAAAAAAATAAAACCCTAGCATGTATTGTTATGCAAGTTTTTAGCTTAATATGTTATAAACATCTTTTTTGTTTGCGCCTGTAATTTATTCCATCTGACAGAGTCTATTTTTGTTCTGAGACAAAAGCTTAGCTGTTACCACTCTTAGGTTATACCCACACCTGCATTTCTTGTCTCCACTTTTCTGGTGGTGAGTAATCACGTGGATCCTTGTTAAACACTTCCCCCCGCCCCCGAGGACTTTGTTTTAGAGTAAAGGTTTGAAAATATATACCTTTTTATGTAGTTTGTTTCAGCAAGAGTTGTCCACTAAGCAAGTTCACATAAAAACCCTAAGCTCTAACCTTGTGCCTAGAAGGATTACTTCTGTGGCTTTTGTATACTCTAGTAATCGGCTCACTTAAAGTCCATCTGTATACTCTGAAAGGCCAGAGAGCTAAAGAGCTGGGTGGGGGGTGGGGGATCTCTGATAAACAGAAGACCACTTATTGAACTTAGAAGATTCTGTCTGCTCATCTGTGCATCTTTGCTTTCTCCCTCTCTATCTCTAATACACACGTTATTTCCAAGATAGCTTGGAATAGCTAAGTACTGATACTTCAGATGCCCCATTTGTCCTGTGAGGATAGGGAAAAGAAAGGAAAGGTCTAATTTAGTGTCCAAGCCCTGCAGACAAAACTAATGGTAAGTGGTAAGGTGGATGCTTCCCTGTGGGGCTCTAACAACCTGAAAAACTGGAACCCATTGAAAAATAAAATACTCATATCCTAATTTCATGAAATGCATGAAAGGCAGAACTCATTTTAAACATCCTTAATAGACATTGAGATTGAGCAAAATTGTCATCATCATCCTGCACGGCTCCGAGTCAGCAGTGATGCATACAGCTCATGATAGAGCGGCTCTTCTTAGCTGGGTCTTTTCCTGTTGAATCTCGGTATCTGTTACCAGCACTTCTCCACCAATTCCCTTAAGCTCTGCAATTGGCTTTTTCTCACAACTCTACTAAAACTGTACTCTCTAAAGCCTCCAATGACCACTTTCTTGGACAAATCCTACAATTTTCTAGCATTTCAGCAAGCAGCCCTATTGATCCACCCTCCTTCCAACTTTGTTTTTCTCAGAGGTTCTTTGTACTGACTTTTTCTGATTGTGTACATATCAGCCTCCTCCATCTTCCTGGTAAATATTCTCTCTCTTCCTTTTTTGTGATTTTGAAGGTGTCCCAATCTTGTTTGTATTTCCATAAGGAAAAATTATTGTTTAATAAATTGATTTCGATATTTTTTGACAGTGTGGTCATTTTCTACCCCACTTCCCTTGCACAGAGTATTCATCTCCCTTCACACCCTCTGTACATATGGTCACATTGGCTGTGGTCCACATATTTGGATTCACTTATTTAGTTAGCATTTTATTGCATATCAACTCTAGAAAAGACAGTAGGGCATCAAAAACGAGGCAGTCTCAGGGTGCCTGGCTCAGTCATTAAGCATCTGCCTTCGGCTCAGGTCATGATCTCAGGGTCCTGGTATCGAGCTCCACGTCAGGCTCCCTGCTCAGTGGAGAGTCTGCTTCTCTTCCTCTCTCTGCCCTTCCCTCTGCCCCTGCCCCTCTCAAATAAATAAATAAAATCTTTTAAAAATCGAGGCAGTCTCTTCATCCAAGTATAATAATGACAGAGATAGTCAATGTACAATGTGATATATATACTAATAGAATTATGTGCAGTGTCTGTGTTTTGGGAGGATACCAATGGAAGATTTGCTGAAGATTTTGGGGTAGACATAGTAAGAAACTGTTTGCAGGACAGATTTTGAGTTTCCAAGTTAAGAAACTTAAGGACCATAGGTAATTTCAGAAAACAGTGTAGAACACTGAGTTGATGTTCTGGTTTTCAGATGTGTACAGGTTATCGCTGCACAACACCGAGGATTGTGAGTGTTGTTTCATGACCTCATTCAGGAAATGTTAGGTGTTAATGTATCTGAAGGTAACAAAACAACATGTGATTGCTTGTGATCATTATCTATCCTGGGCTTATCTATGAGCTCCTTCCCTTCATGGAACTCCAGCTGACCACATCCACGGTCTCTGTTTTTTGGAGGGGGCGTGTGTGTGTGAGAGAGAGACAGACAGACAGACAGATGGAAAGAGACAGAACCAGAGACAGAGGAAGGGAGAGATACCCCTGAAAACTATATCTCAGTTGTTTGTAGTGCTCAGATTTTGCAACTGATTGTATTCCATGCCTTCTTAGACACTATTCAGAAGTGTTGCTACATATTTATATACACATCATTCCTGAATATTCAACAAGTTTTTTGAAATCTTTGAAATAAAAAAAATTATTTTATGTGTGAACATCTCCTAACAATAACCACTAATGTTTATTTAGCATTTACTAACCAAGCCTCCATGTACATTGTATTTTTAGTTTAATTTTCATGAGAACTCCATGACGGATTTGATACTAACAACCATGTAGCATTTCTCTGCTATCCTGCCCCTGCCAGGTCAGCGACACGGACAGGTGAACTTGCTGTCCCAGTGTGGTATAACTAGGAGGTGACAAAGCCCAAACCAGACCTTTACCTCAGCTCCGCGTGCAGTCACCATCCGCTGGGCTATTTTATTATGACATCAGAATCTAATCTTCCCCTCCAGATTTTACTCAAATTCTGCTTATTCCTTGATCCTAACTCATTCATTATTCTTTAATGTTGTTACTAATGGTACTCAATCCAAAATTAAACATGGAGGGGTTAGTCAACGGGTATAAACTTGAAGGTACAGAGAATAAGTTCTGGAGATCTACATACAGTAGATGGTGATGATCGTTACTAATGCTGCAATGCGTACTTGAGATTCGCTGAGAGAGTAGATACTGAGCGGTCTCACCACAGCAAAATAAATTCATGCATCAATCCATAAATACACAGCCACGTAAATACATAAGATAACTATGTGGATGATGGCTGTGTTAATTGGGTTGATTTTGCTAGTCACTTTGCAATGTGTAAGTATCCAGACACCGCTTTGTGCACCTTATGTAGGTACAATTTTTGTCACTTATACCTCAATCAAGCTGAAAAAATAATATTTCTCTTCCCCGTTATATTCCAACATATCATACAACGTTTGTTTTATGTTGAGATTATAAATTGCCGAAGACAGAGACTGTCTCATTTACTTTCCTCAGCCCTTGACAGAATAACCCAATTAGAAGTTATTGAAATAAATAAGCATTGAAATTAAAAAAATATTAGAGAGATGAAATGTCTCCTTTAACAATGTAGGGCAAGTTGGTGAGGTTCGAGAATAGCAACTAGAGTTCAAACAACAATTCAGAAACATACTTAGCATTTGATTTATATGGCATTGCTCAACATTGACACAGGGACAAAAACAATCAATAAATACCCGTGGTAGGGAGATGTTGCACATAGCTAGGTTCTTTTCTGTTTGTTTTTGTTTTTTGCATCCTGTTGGGAAAACAGTTTAGGTAAACTGTATGAGTATATATGTCATTTTTGAGAGATTCAGCTGACATTTTCCCTATCATAGTGTGTCACTGAACAAAGTCCGTGGAAAACTCAAACTGAACCCATCCTTCCTTCTTGTGTGCTTCCCACCTTTCTTTTCTATGATTCTTAGCTGCTCTTCTGGGTATTTGTTCCCAACGTTGGCAGATCACACGGTGGCTTTGATTCCTGGATCAGTAGCCCAGCTCATGTAACTAATATTTCCTGCTTGTGTAAGACCTTCTACTGTCCCTCAGGGCCACTCAATTAGACTGTTCAGTGATGACTGTCCAGCTACTCTGAGTTTATTAAGTGTCTCTGTTGAACACTTGGAATACTGATGAGCACTCCTCAGACCGAGCCTGAGACTGGGTGTGAAAACAGCCATGCGAGAGTGTCGCCGTCCACACTGCATGGGGCTGTATCCAGCATTGGGCCACGGCTGGTCTGTTGAGTACAGGGAATGCACTTCTGATGATATCCCCGCAGGAAAAAGAACACAGCATTTAAAAGAAATATTAATAATGCATTATACGCATTATTTCATTCATTCATCTATTCAGGTAGAGCGAGCATATGCAACCTATTATATGCACATCAGATTTCTAATAATTGCAGCTAAGTGATCTCTTTTTTTTTTTAATTTTTTTTAATTTTTTTTTTTTTTATTCATGAAAGTCAGAGAGAGAGAGAGAGAGGCAGAGGCAGAGGGAGAGAAGCAGGCTCCCCGCCTAGCAGGGAGCCCGATGCGGGACTCGATCCCAGGACCCCGGGATCATGACCTGAGCCGAAGGCAGACGCTTAACCAACTGAGCCACCCAGGCGCCCCAGCTAAGTGATTTCTGAGTGCCAGGTGCCTTATCCATACTACACACTCTACTCACATTGCTTATTTACATATAATGCACATGATATGTATATATGTATATGTACTTTTAAATAGGATGGCAGTGCTATGGAAAAATAGAATCTCTGGGAAGAACCAGATTTCCAGGAGAGCAAGAAAAAAAAAAAAAAGGAATGTTCAGCAAAGTATATATTCTCTTATTCAATGTATTTAATCTTCACTAAAATCCCATGAGATAAATTCTATTATTATTCCTATTTTCCAGATGAGGAAATTGAAGCTTTACAGATAGCAAGCTGTCTTGGGTCAGACCATGGGTCTCCTACATCTAAGGGCCATGATCCTACTTCAGGCAGCACAGCTCAAGCTGGCACAGTCTTAACTACTATATTTTGTAGCCTTAAGACAGAGTGCTGCAGGACTCAAGAAAGTTGGATCCATTGAACCTTGGAGAATCATGGCACCATGATCAATCCCTATTGTCCATTTATTCAATATATATGTATTAACATCTCCGTTGTGCCAGCTTCTTGCTAAGTTCTGGAGATGCAAATATCAATAAGGTACATTTTTTGACCTCATGAATGCTACATCCTAGTTCATACAAAACACCAGTACAAGGAACAAACATATCACAAGTATAAATCAGTATACTGTAGGTTGTAAAGGGCAGGAGTTAAAAGGATGGTATTCTTTGAAGTGTGTCAAAGTCTGTGTTGGCTGTAATTAGTCCTAAAAGGTTTTTAGTATGAGATAGTTTTGAGTTACTTGGAAAATGAGTGACAAGCTGCATTGGATTCAAACCTGATACATTATGCCTCGTGTGTGCAGTCCTAGCAGAGGGGAACATGGGGGGATTAACAGATGATACCCATTGGTGGTATGTGGAGATGGAAGATTATCTATGGCAGAGTGGTTGAAGCATGAGCTTGGGAGTCAGAGAGACCTTTTTCAACTCGTGGCACAATCTCCGTATGCATTTTGATGAGTGATGTAACAACCTCACTCAGACTCAGATCTCCATCCGCTAAACAAGGGTAATGGCAACCCAGATTAGACTGCTGTAGGATTAACTGATGTTACGCATGTGAACTGCTTACTATGCTTTCCAGCATATGGGCAGCACTTAATACATGTACTTTGGTATATTGTGATAATTACTATATTTTCAAATTAAAGTAAGGTAGACTACATGTTTCCTCATCATTATTCAGTACTTATTTAGATTCCCTTTGTCTGAAAACATTTACACACACACACACGATCATCTGCTACATCTTCAATGGACTGCACCTTCTTTAGAAAGATCATATACCTTCTGTATACTTCTTTCTGGGTACTATACTTCTCTGTAGGCTTTTCTGCTCCTCGAGCTTGTGAATTTCTCAGCTGCACTTATTACGGCATCTGCCATAGAAGAGAAACTCCGTAAGCATTGGGTTATCTGTACCCTTTCCATATTTTTCTCTTATTTTCTCTACCTCTTTCAACTATGTCAATGTTGATTAGTTTCTTTTTATATACAGGAACTTCCTTTAGTTCCTTCTTCCTACTCTTTCTTCACTCACGTGAGATGGTGCTTTTACCACTTTCTTCTTTGCATTTTGTTTCCTACATTCACCCAACCTTCTCTTCCATCCTTATTTGTTCTCTTTCCTGCTTCTTTGTCTTCTCTCTCTCCCTCCCTCTCACTCTCCCTACACCCCCCCCACCCCTGCAACATTTGGTCTACTGTTATTAGCTTTCTCCCTCCCTTTAGATAATTTAAATTCCAGAAAATACAACAAGCACTTTCTTGGCTTCAGTCACTTCATGTATCTAACAGTTTGGCCTACATTAAAAAAGTAATCTTAACTGGACTTTCAATCTCATTTGTTGCCAAAAGGAATTAGGATAGCATTTTAAAGAAAAAGAAAAACAAATTACCAGAGCACACACACACTACAGTACCTCTAAAGTTTCCTTCTACTTTCAGATGAGTGCCTTAGAGGAGATGCCATCAGATTTCATTTCCAATGATAATGAAGTTTGAAAACATTTTCCATCTAATCTCTAAATTTGTAAGATTTAAATTCAAACTAGGACCTTTGCCAAATAGCATTTGTGAAATTATCAATTCCATGGGAGTTTATATAAATATGTAAAGTGAGATATATTCTTAAAAAAAACAAAACCCACCCGCAGGACTACTGGCCAGTGACCCACCGATACTAGACCGAAGCCCGTGCAGGCTGTTGGCACTGGTCCCTGAGAGCTTCCCAGCTCCATCCCACCTGACAGCAGAAGTCCCTTTTCTCAGCTGGTTTCAACTTGGCTTTGGGAGCAGATCTCCACAAGTGTAGTGTTTGAAGACAATCATGATGTATTTCTGTTTGTCGTATAATATTAACTGCTTCATTCCATAGCATACACAAAAAAGACACAGAGAAACTAACTTACATAATCAAATCATATGAAAATCAGCTTCTATTTACTGAAAAGTCTTCCAAGAGTTTTCCAAGGGCTGTGCTTATGCTGATGATACAGAAGACATCATAAAAACAGCCTTTTTATTTTTTTAAGATTTTATTCTTTCATGCGAGTGAGAAAGAGAACACAAGCTGGGGGAGAGGCAGAGGGAAGAACAGACTCCCCACTGAGCAGGGAGCCTGATGTGGGACTTGATCCCAGGACCCCGAGATCATGACCTGAGCCGAAGGCAGACATTTAGCCAACTGAGCCACCCAGGTGCCCCTTAAAAGCAGCCTTGCAAAGAAACTTTTTAATTCTGGATTTTCTACTACCCCGATCCCATCACTAGAGATTACTGCAAGGAACAACTGGCCAATGATGGCATTGCTGGTAAGAATAACTAGAAACTGGGGTGCCTGGGTGCCTCCATGGGTGAAGTATCCAACTCTTGGTTTTGTGATCTCGGGGTCATGGGATCAAGCCCCTGCCCCATCAGGCTCTGCGGGGAGTCTGCTTGAAGATTCTTTCCCTCTGCCCCTCCTGGCACACATTCTTTCTCCGTCTCTCAAATAAATAAATTAGTTTTAAAAAAGGAAAAACTAGAAACTTATGAGAAAGCACTTCAAAAACAGAAGAGGTTCGATAACATCCCCCCAAGACAGGGAAGTGTCAAATAGCAGTACTCATTGTTGACCTGGCACATTGCAGTGTGAAATGAAGTACTGCAATTTAAGATTGCTGACGTGTTTTGGTAGAGTAAACAAATAATGAATAGATTTTTTTTTAAAAAGTCAATGACTTAGAATATGAAAAACATAATAGGCTTTGGAGACAACTAAATCTCATTCAAAATTTTATGCTTATGTGATTCCTACACCTTATCTTATTTCTTTAATTTTTTTTTTCTTAGTTCAAGTTTAACAGAAACAACACAAGATCAAGAAAGGCTGGCCTCCCCAGCCCCTGCAGGAAAGGCCCGTCCTGTCCCATACCACATCTGCACTGAGTCTAAAGTCTTTGTTTTAAGATGTTAGTACCAAAGAGATTTTTCATGGCTGCCCATGGCATCCCGGCCCTAAAATGGCCCAGTGTTCACTTCTGCTTAGAGAAATAATCTTTGCTCTTTTGGAGAGTGAGCTTGATGGCATCACTGCCAGGCTTTCCCATGCTTGTCAGTAAACTCAACTAGTCTGAGTCTCATCCACAGAGTGGCCAACAGGGTGGTCTTCACAGCGATCTGCCAAAGGATTTCTTTATCATCAATGATAAAGATGCACAAGATGCCTTCATCAACCTTTAAGACTCCATAGTCCTGAGCAATGGTACACTTGGGATGTGATACCAAGGGAACGTTCACGGGTCCCGGGCCTCCTCCTTTCTTCGATGTTGATCCACACCAGGTGACAGAAATGAGAATCCACAGAAGCACCAATCACTTGACACTTGAGTTTCTTAAATTCTTCTGCCCTGTTGCTGGAAGCATTCATCTGTATGGGGCACACAAAATGAAGTCAAGAGGTTAAAAGAGCATAGTATATATTCCTTTGTAGTCCAAGAGGCTAATGTCTTTGAATGGGGCCATATGGCATAACAGCCTTGGCTTTGAAGTTGGGGGCAGGATGCCCAATTTTGGCATTTCCTGAAGACATCTTTCTATTGACAGATCTGAGACAGAGCACACCAAAGACCAGTCAGGAAGAAGACACCTACAACCATATTTGAAATGCAATTTTTTGGAACTATACCAAATTACAAATAAATATTGCTCTAACAGGGAAAAAAGTCTGTATAGATACATACATACATACATACATATATAATCCACTTTCTTTAATGAAAGATGTATAGGAGCAAGTGAATTTCAAAAGTACGCACAAAGGGAAAATTATATTCTAAGTTTAGAGAATCTCAAAATAGATTCTCTTGGGCGCCTGGGTGGCTCAGTTGGTTAAGCGACTGCCTTCGGCTCAGGTCATGATCCTGGAGTCCCGGGATCGAGTCCCGCATCGGGCTCCCTGCTCGGCGCGGAGTCTGCTTCTCCCTCTGACCCACCCCCCTCTCATGCTCTCTCTCTCTCATTCTCTTTGTCTCAAATAAATAAATAAAATCTTTAAAAAAAAAAAGACTCTCTTCTCTTAATGCTGTATGTATGAAGTTTGGCAACACATTTATTTGAATATATTAGCAAATTATACTGATCAATTGGATTCTATTGCAGAATTTCATTATATAAACCTAGAAAAAAAAGGAAATATCTTTGCTGGTACTTCTGGAATATGTTTCTTAAGTATGTAGTTAACATTCTTTCAGGTTTGAGATTTAGAAATCATTTCGAACAAGTTTGATATAAAAAGTTATTTGAAAAGATGCTCTTAAATTAAAAAAAAAAACATGTCAGCATAGGTTTATCAAATTTTATCACCATTCCTTCACATTGGAATGTTACAGCAGATATTTACAAGGAATAAACTTGGGTCAAAGTCTCTTTAGGAAAGACTGATACTTTTATAGAAAATATATTTTGGGTATTTATTGCCACATATGCATTTTTGGCTTTTTGTTTAGTTTTAGTGGATTTTTTTTTTGAGTATAAGAAAATAAGAATATGTGAAATGAACTGCTACCTCTAAGCTGAACCATTATGATTATTCTGGTTTAGGATATAATCATCATTGCTTCAGTCAGAGAAATGAATTTTCTATGAATCACTGCATCTCTGCTAGTGAATATTTTTGTCTATAATTCATTAAATATCTGCCATTGCCTATGTAATATACTGGAGGTACTAATCACCTTAGTTACTATTCATTTATTTAATTATTCATTCAACACACTTTTATAGGATTGCTACTATATGCCAGGTACTATAAAAGGTGTTGGGGGCAAGGAGTTTATTCCCGATGGAGGGAATAATATGTAAGTCCCCATGATCAGAAGTAAATGCAGTATGATGAAGAGTCTGAATGAAGGCCAGTGTAAATCAAATGCTAATGAAACTGAGGAGATATGCAGGGACCAAGGTTTGTTGATGGTAACAGTGATAAATTTAGTTTTAATTGTAAGTGAAGCCATTGGAGTTTTAAAAGCAGGAGCAGTAGTGGGAGGGAAGGTGTGACGACATGATCCCATTTGTTCCAAGACAGATCACTAGATGTAGTGAGAAAAATGGATTCTCATAAGGACTGATAGAGAAAAATAACACGATAGCTAAGATGCACACCTGTGGCATAGTCCAAGCAGGAGAAGGTGGTGGTTTAAACCACGAGGGGGTAGGGTTGGCTGGGGAAGGAAACTAGATATAGAGACTGGTGGAGGGGCTGGGGAAAAAAAAAAAAAATATATATATATATATAATATATATATTATATATATATAATACGTAATATATAATATATATAATATATAATATATATATATATATAATATATATATATATATATAATACACACACACACACAAACACACAATGTGTGGTTTATTAAAAACCAGGAGGGAAGGGAGTAAGGGAGACAAAGCTGGCGTAAGTAGTCCCAAGAGCAGGGCCATTCACTGACACAGAAACCTTAAAAGGACCACAGTTAGAAGGGAGATCATGAGTTTAGTTGTGGGCAAATTCAGTCGGAAAGAGAAAACAGTTGATTCATTGTGATGTTAAATTTTTATGATAAAAATAGTAATCCTCAATGCTTTGCTATGATTTTTACCAATGTGGTAAAAAAATTATCAATTTTTACAATTATTCTGATTTCATTTTTTGTTGAAAGAAGAATATGTTTAATTTTAATGACTTTCTGGATCCTTTACTCAGTGTTGTATACAATTTAATGAATTGCTTTTCTTTATAGGAATGTCCAATATACAATTGGTAAGGTAACAACTATATATTAAATATTTAATTGGTAAGATAACAATTGTATATTGGGTATTCTTACAAAAAATAATAAACATAATTTTCCCTCAAGAAAGAAAAGGACATGGATATTTTGTGTTTAATTTGTTAAAATAATCATTTAAAGTCAAAATGATAGAGAAATAAGGGATCCTAGAATGCAGAATTTTTCTCTAAAAATTTAGAGTTTTTAAGCCTTTTACTTCCCTTTTAGTATTATAAAATGAACAAACTTAGATTCTGCTTCAAGAAATACCTTTTAACTCTTAACTTTTGACCAAATAAGATTTGAAGAATCTAGGACCAAAGAATATATGTAATCATCCTCATAGACTCATTCTTTGAAGTCATGTTTGTCTGAATTTCTATACATTGTATTACAAACTATGGAAATTGAAAACAATTTTAAATTTTGTGGAGGCTGCATTATATAAAACAAAAATTGAATTTATAATTTATTAATAATGCATATATATGCAAATTTTTGAAATTCAGTGTACGGGAAATGAGCATGCATTATTTTCCACACCCATGTGTAACTCAATATGAAAATATCAAATATGTCTATTAATTTTGAAAGATTAAAAGTAATATTCCCTAGCAGTATTTGTCCTCCTCAAGGGACCTGAGGGATGAAGGACAGCAGGCCTTCTGTTATAGGGATACAAGTATGAAGAATGGAAGCTGGATGCCATCCTAATTCCATTAGTCGTCTCATTTTCCGCTTTTTCTCTACTGTTCTTGTCTGGGTAAATTTTTACTTGAGAACAATAGGATTTTAATTATTATTAAATGCCCATACTGAAGGTAACCAAATATACTCTGGGTATATTAACACTATGCAGAGATTCCTGGGACAGATTTCTTTCCCCACAGTACAAATTTGAGTTTTGAAAGAATAATCTTTTTTATAAATCTGTCAGTTATTTGGTAGACAGTAGCCTCCTTTTCTGAACATACTCATTAGATTATAATCAAAATATAAGGGTGAAATGCATAGTTTCTCACTGAATTTGGTGCCCCAGCCTAGTCTCATAAATGTATGTCTAAAACATATGGTCACAAGAAGCTGAAAATAATTCTTTTTTTTGTGTGTGTGAGAGACCCTGAATCCCCAGAGTTTAAGTAGCTCTATTGTGTTTTGCAAGTTACAAAATGTGACACAGAGGGAGGAATGAAGTAGTCCCCCTACTTCCATGAAGAACTAGAGTGACATCAGGATATTAAGCACTTCTATGAATAAAATATCAATTTTTAAAAACTTTAAGTTCAATTAAGTTAACGTATAGCACACTATTAGTTTCAGGGGTAGAATTTAGTGATTCATCAGTTGCATATAACAGCCAGTGCTCATTCCATCACATGCTCTCCTTAATGTCCATCACCCAGTTACCCCATCCCCCCACCCACCTCCCCTCCAGCAACCCTCAGTTTGTTTCCTAGAGTTCAGCATCTCTTATGGTTTGCTTGCGTCTCTGTTTTTATCTTATTTTTCCTTCCCTCCCTCTATGTTCATCTGTTCTGTTTCTTAAGTTCCACATATGAGCGAAATCATATGGTATTTGTCTTTCTCTGAGTGAGTTATTTCACTTAGCATAATACCCTCTAGTTCTATCCACATCATTGCAAATGGCAAGATTTCCTTCATTTTGATGGCTGAGTAATATTCCATTGTGTATGCATGTGCGCGTGTGCGCGCGCGCATATATATATATATATATATATACCACATTTTCTTTATCCATTCATCTGTCATTGGACATCTGGGCTCTTTCCATAGTTTGGCTACTGTGGACATTGCTGCTATAAACATCGGGGCGCATGTGCCTCTTTGAATCACATTTGTATCCTTTGGATAAATACCTAATAGTGCAATTCCTGGGTCATAGGGTAGCTCTGTTTTTAACTTTTTGAGGAACCCCCATACTGTTTTCCAGAGTGGCTGCACCAGCTTGCATTCCCACCAACAGTATAAGAGGGTTCCCCTTGCTCCACATCCTTACCAACATCTGTTGTTTCCTGAATTGTTAGTTTTAACCATTCTGACAGGTGAGAGGTGATACGTAATTGTGGTTTTGATTTATATTTCCCTGATGATGACTGATATTGAGCATTTTTTCATATGTCTGTTAGCCAACTGGATGTCTTCTTTGGAGAAATGTCTGTTCATGTCTTCTGCCCATTTCTTGACTGGATTTTTTTGTTTGCTTGTTTTTTGGGTGTTGAGTTTGATAAGTTCTTTATAGATTTTGGATACTAGCCCTTTATCAGATAAGTCATTTGCAGACATCTTCTCCCATAAGATATTACTTTGATGCTTGAAGAGTTGCAAATTTGGGAACACTCTGACAGAGTCTCAGCATGGACAATGACAGTGAGGCACAGTGCTTCCTGACAATCATAGGACTGAGGTGATCCCCTCAAGTGACTTTGAGAGCAGAGGAACAATAACTAAGACCACTTATATAAGACTATTTTGCCAAGGGGATACCCAAAATTGACAAGACTAAGATTTGAGAGGAAGTAAGCTGAATGATCTTGAAAAAATCACTTCCCCTATCTGGGAAATGGTTTCCTCATCTGTTACATGAACAGATTAATTGAAAAATAAGTCTTTAGTAGGAGATTTTTGTAATAAACTAGTTAGTCAAATTGATCTGGATATTATCCATGTAGTAGATCCTCATCTGCTTCAGATGTTCAAAAAAATTTAACCTCTTCTGTCCATGGTGTTGAATAAAATGAGCTAAATATGCCCTGAAACTTGATTGTTTTATACCATAGTTATTGAATTCATGACATACACCAGATAATTTATTATCCCCCTTGGGATAAAAACAGTAATAGCTCCTCAAAGATTCCACATCCTAATTTCCAGAACCTATGAGTATATTATGTTACATGGCAAAGAACAATTAAGATTTCAGGTAAAATTAAGTTAGCTAATCATCTGACTTTAAAATAAAGGGATTATGCTGGATTGTCCAGGGGACCCAATGTAATCATTAGAGTTGTTAAAAGTGGAAAACTGAAGCATTTTAATTCTGTGTGGGAGGGAAATATGAGTGTGGAAGAAGTGAGAGTGATGTGGTATGAGAAGAAATTATCTGGCTGTTACTACCTCTAAGGAGGGAGGAAGGACCATTAGCCAAGAGAAGTGGACAGCTTCTAGAAGCTAGGAAAGACAAGGAAGTGAATTTTGCTAAAGACCCTAGGAAAAGAACATAGACCTGTCCACACCTTGATTTTAGGCCAATGAAACTATGTCTTACAGAATTGTTGTTCTGAGCCGCATAGTCTGAGTGGCTTGTTACAACAACCATAGAAAACTAACACATCTCTTAAAGATTTTACAGCATAGTTAGGGGCACAGACAAGAAAACTCATAAAGCTGTCAAAGTGGCATTCACACAATATTATGGGAAAGCAAAATCTCAGACTAAATCATTCTGGAGTTAGTTGTGTTAAATTGTTTTTGTAAAGAACAGTTCTAGGTTGAGCATTGACTAGGAGTAGGATAAACAGAGTCAGAGATATGTGATAAATGGAAGAAACAGAGCTCAGACAGAGGAAATAGCATATGCTATGATGGGAAGGTTTGAAGGACTTTCATATACTCAGAAGAACTGCAACTTACTGAAATCCTGTCTACTTATATTTTACCACCATATGTCTCAGTGTAGCCACGGTTTTCCTTTACATGATTTTGGATAAAAGAGCCAAACACTTGGCCCCATTTCCTACTATTAGGAAACAATAGGACTATAATAATTGCAGACATGTTTCTTATTCATAAGTTATAAAATTAAAGGCTTTTAAAATATTATATTGTGTAGACTTGGGCCTCTTTGTATCTTCCTGTCATTCCGGATATTCTAAAAAGAAGAAAAGCGGTACTAGGCTGTTAACCTTGCATTCTCATCTAGATCAGTTTTGCTCACCTTTCTTCTTTCTGTTCTGTACATTTCAGAGACTCAGCCTAAAGTCTTAAAGCACACTATTTTGAAAATATATTTGTTTAAGATAGCTTCATGGTTTGTCAACATCATTCATGATGTTTATAAATTTCAGATCAGAGGAAAATGTGATATATCCAGGTTAAATGCAATTTAGTTTAATCGTGTGCAGAGACCTGAGATTGCTGTCTTTAGCAAGGTCTTCCTACAAGGATGGCCCTTGTGTGGCACCTGGAAGAGAGATTACCTCCTGGAGCGGTGTGGAGAGGAGGGGGTGGGGTACTAGAGAGGTGCAGGTGCATAGTGTCGGTACTATTGTAGTTCTTGGGCTGGGCAAGTTGGCAATGGTCATTACATTCTATAAATGCATACTTTTTAAGAAAAGCCCCGTTCACTTGGTAATGATAATAGGGTATTAATAAAAGGATTTATGATTAGCCTAATAAAGTACATTTAAGATCTAATTAAAATGTTAACAATCGAGGAAAAGGCTTTGGAAACAGATTCATATTTCATTCTGAGAATTCTGGATTAATGATTTTATATTGATTAACTGTACTTTATTTCTCTGAGCTTCACCTTCCTTCGCAAATATTGATAATGAGCCTCTCAGAATGTTTTTTTGAGGGAGGACAGCCACTAGACCTGATACCAAATATTTCTTGTTCTCCATATGGGCACATTACGGGATTGCACTTCTGTGGGTGTTTTCCTTTTGTTTTCTTTTTTTTTTTTTTTTAGATTTTATTTATTTATTTGAGAGAGAGAAAATGAGAGAGAGCATGAGAGGGAGGAGGGTCAGAGGGAGAAGCAGGCTCCCCGCCGAGCAGGGAGCCTGATGTGGGACTCGATCCCAGGACTCCAGGATCATGACCTGAGCCGAAGGCAGTCACTTAACCAACTGAGCCACCCAGGCGCCCCTTTTGTTTTCTTTAAATGATGTCCAACCATATTTGTGATTAAAAGTGAAGTTATGAAAAATCACCTGTGAAAGAAAAATTTGAGAGTCAGTGTAGAATTCACCACATTTCCTTCCATCTGCTGAATGTATCATTATTATTTCTGCAAAACTGCTCTTCTGAGCAACTTTGATAGCATAACCATTTGGACATGGAGAATGAACAAGAGTATATACTTTCTGTTGTTTTAAGCCTGTTTTATTCTTTTTGCAGCATATCTTTGCCTATCCTAACTGATAAAATTTTTATTAAATGAAATAAAATAATGCAGGACACCCAGCATAATGCTTAATGTATTACATGTGATTAACAAATAATAGTAACTATATTATTCTGTATTCCACTTACATAACAGAGCTCTAGCAGAATAACACATAGAATGGGTATGGGTAAAGTTTGGTAAGCAAAAGTTTAGAGGATTTCTCAGTACATGGATAGGCACACACATCTGAATGATAGATTGGGAGCCATTAAATACAAATTCACCATTTTTTGCCTGGAGACATCTTTTTATTACTTGAATTCTTAAAGCAAATGTCAACTAAATAACTGTGTTTTACATGAATTTCTTAAATTCGGGTTTTTATACCAGGAGTCAGGAAAGCATGTCCCAGAATAATTTATTTATTTATAAAATGATGTTTTTATAAATTTGAAAAAAGAAACAACACTAAATATACTGTTTAGACATATATATATATATATATATATGATTTTTTTAGCAAGGAAAATATAAACATAAAATTGTGGTGAATGATAATATCTGGCCACAGTGAGTTCATGATTGGAAATATTTATCTGCCTAAAGAGCCTACTTACACTTAGGAATCTACTTTAAAAAAAAAAAAAAAATCTCCATTTTGGGCTTGTTATCCAAAGTAGTAATGCCAGATATTATATGGTATCTTAAAAGTGTAGAGTATAAGAAACTGTAGTTTTATAAATGTAAAGAAGCCTAATTGTGTGTCTTTTGAATTTCACTGAAGTTCAAATGTTTGTTTTAACATATCCATAGCCAAAGCAGTTGGAAGACAGCATATATGTACAGGCATCTTTCAAATTCATTGTTTTAATTACCAAAGTTAAAAGAATATATATATTTTTTTCTTCTTAGTCTCCTTTCCTGTAGTTTATTTTCCTTTCCATTATCCTCATCCTTTTTAAAGAAAATTTACAGAGCCCTAATTCATAGACCAAGAACACAGCTGCCACTTAGATGAACAAATAAATAACTGCATTTGTCACATAAAAATGTGTAATTTTGGATAAAATCCAGTGAATCCAGGGACTTATATAACGCTCAAGAAATAAATAAGTAAAATATTCCTCATTTTCCACTGCTGTAACAAAGTGGGACTGCGATTGACATCAGTGAAAGAACATTTTGAAATTTTAATCATTTTTACATGTTTTTATTTGCTATACAGACAGATCATATAAAGAACATTTCTAAGGAGGAGCTCCTGGGTGGCTCAGTCGGTTAAGCATCTGACTCTTGATTTCAGCTCATGTCACGATCTCGGTGTTGTGAGATCGAGCCCTGTGTCAGGCTTCACGCTGGGCATGGAACCAGTTTGAGATTCTCTCTTTCCCTCTCCTTCTGCCCCTCCCCCCCTAAAAAAAGCACATTCTTAAGGATATAAAACAGTAGTCAAGATCTCATAATTTTGCTTATAAAAAGTTCCATTCCCTTGAAATATGATATTGCTGTTGTCCTTGATAAGAATAATGCCCGTATATGATACAAGTGTATAGGCATGAGGAGCCCTCTGAGTTCAGCTCAGTCACTCAGCTGTGGACAGAAGGAAACTGAAAGTATAGATGGTATTTGTGAAGCTGAGGATGGCTCAGAGGAGACAGACGCATGGCTGGTGTGTGGGCGTTTTGGGACATAAGGGGATCCATGGACTCATGGACCGTTCTGGCTGACTCATTTACTGATTTTCATAAAATCTCTCTATATGCCTACACTCTTTTTATGACTTAGATTCAGTTTTCATGATCTGCATGTTTGTTGTGGAGAGATCTCTACACAGTGGGTACATTCATCAGTTTGGGAGAATCGGTTTATAGATACTTCTTATTTTCTGAAACTGGACATCACAGAGAGCTCCATTTCCCTCAATGGGTCAGTATTTGTGTGGACAGTTAGAATCTGTCTGCCTTTTGCTGGTCTATCCTCTTCTCATATGGTCTAGGCATTCTCCACTGAAAGTTGCTCTGAGTTCTCTCCAGCCTCCCCCTTGGATTCAGACGTGCCCTACCCAGTGCATCACCTCCCTTCTCTGCCCGAGCTAGACAAGGTGATCAACAGCCAACCTTCTTGCCTCGTTGGCAACACTCCCTATTTTTTATAGAACAAATTCCCCAAACTTCAGGATCATGAAAATCTCTTGACTGAATGATTAGATCAACTTCTGAAAAGAATCAGAATTTTAGAAGGAAAAGAGTTCAAGTTCTATCCAGAATGCAGTATTCTTTGCCTCTCACAAAACATTATGCTTAAAACCAAGGCATCCAGGAGAAAGTACTCAGTGGGTGCCCCTCTACTTCTTACGTGGCTCTCTGGCCTTCGGTTTATCAATGCTCCCTTTCTTCAGGATACTCCATTGAAACAAAATATGGCGTAACTCCTTCCACAGGAAGTTATCTCATTTCTGGACCTTCTCCAATCTCCCTACTCATCATGGTGTTAGACCAAATACAGTTTGGAACCAAGGCTCGGGCTTTAATCTGGTAACCAGAGATTCTCATTGAGTTATAATTTCATTTGAGCAAGTGAGAATATATTTTCTGTTCCCTGCTTACTTTCTATATCCCCATACCCTATTCAGTGCCTATCCTAGTTGACCTATAACATATGCACAGCTCCCCAAAAAACTATTAATATTTTTCCTTGAAACATACACTCCCAATCCTTTTGAGGCAGAATCGACATCTGATTTTACAATCTGCCTATTTTACAATATGCCTATTTTTTATTTGGAAATTTCAGATAAGTGGTTAATAAGCCTGTATCTACTCTTTCAATCCAGTCTTGGGGAAAGTACAAATTCTTATATTTTCTCTCAGAATGGAAGATTCAAGAGTAAGGATGCCAGTGCCCCTCATCCCCAAACCACATTTCAAATGTCTTCCCTTTAATGTAGGGTTGTTGCTTTATATCCTTTTAAATTATTTCTATGAGGTTTTAAAAAATATTTAATTAAATATAGCACACAAATATTAGCTAAAATTTTATTAGAAACCAAAATACCTCAGCTTCATCCTGATTAAGAAGATGGATTTTTAATGTGGTTCACATTTTAACTCATGAGGGCCAACTCAGGAAGTTTAGTGTTTTAGAGAACAGATGCTTGGTTTTAAGAGCCCAAAATATGGCATTGTTTAAATCTCACTGGGCGGGGGGGGGGGGGGGGGAGAAGGTGGGTTGACATTTCCCCTCACTAATGTTGAAAAAAATCAATGATAAAGTGACACACACCCAATTAGATAGAGTATAAGTGGGGAAGAAAATAAAATTAATGATTTCATTTTTAATCTGCCTCTTTAGGGTAGATGAGGAGTTAGGAATAATCAGAGAAATGTATCTATCTATGTATAAGAAGAAGATATATATGAATCCTCAAAAGGAACTTACACTTGCTCCTTTCTCCTTATCACTTTAATATGCAGACTTAAAGGCCAGCTTTCAAGGGTTGGCATGGCTAGTACTCATTTACTGAGATCAGAAATAGTGATTTCCAGATGTCCACAGCTCATATATAATGCTGTGATAGATGTGAGAAAACCAGTAATAATTGTATGACAGCTACTAGCAAACCACTAACAAAAATGGATAGAATTTTATGCCCCTCATAGCTTGAATTTAATGGATGTGCCTTTGTAATTATTTTAGGATATTAAAATTCAGCTGCACTGAATGTTGTTTAAATAACTATTGACCATAAAATTTTTCTGTGATTGAATGCACATGTGGGTAACTGATAAAGTAGTGTAGTGCATAATATCTTCAGTTGTTTTCCCAGAACAAGGAATATCATAGCATTTATTCACTTTAGTGACAGTTTCATATCCTTTAAGTCAAAAGAAATTATGGAATCTGACAGAAAATTGAAGAAATATAATGAAAATCAAAGGAATACAACCAAAATTAATAAACAGTTCACTGAAAGGCTTTATGATTTGAGTGGATTAGGTTTTTTTTTTTTTTTAAAGATTTTTATTTATTTGACAGAGAGAGATACAGCGAGAGAGGGAACACAAGCAGGGGGAGTGGGAGAGGGAGAAGCAGGCTTCCAGCTGAGCAGGGAGCCCGACGCGGGACTCGATCCCAGGACCCTGGGACCATGACCTGAGCCGAAGGCAGACGCTTAACGACTGAGCCACCCAGGCGCCCCTAGGTTTTTTTTTTTTTTTTTTTTAAATGTAGGATTATTTCATCCTGTTTTTGACCATTTGATTGTCCAAGAGGCATTCAATCTAATCTCTAAAATTATAATAGTCATCATTCGCACCACATTCCTTTATTTATTCACCTTCCTAATTGCTTAAGTCAGATTTTCAAAAACAACTTGATCTCCTCTCTCTGTCACTTCTCATGTATGTAGAACCTTTCTACATATTAGTTCTGTTGATTCTACTTGTTAGTTATTTGTTGCATCAGTTCCTTTCTACATGCTTTGCTATTTTGTTCTATTTTATTTCTTTCTGTTTTATTATGTTCAGTTAGCCAACATATAGTACATCATTAGTTTTTGGTGTAGTGTTCAACGATTCATTAGTTGTGGATAACACCCAGTGCTCCATGCAATATGTGCCCTCCTTAATACCCATCACCTGGTTACCCCCGACCCACACCCCCCTCCCCTCTGTAACCCTCAGTTTGGTTCCTGGAGTCCATAGTCCTCTCATGGTTTGTCTCCCTCTCTGATTTCTCCCCCTTCAGTTTTCCCTCCTTTCTCCTATGGTCCCCTGTGCTATTCCTTATATTCCACATATGAGTGAAACCATATGATAATTGTCTTTCTCTGCTTGACTTATTTCACTTAGCATAACACCCTCCAGTTCCATTCATGTCAATGCAAATGGTGGGTACTCACCCTTTCTGATGGTTGAGTAATATTCCATTTTATCTATGAACCCATCTTCTTTATCCATTCATCTGTGGAAGGGCATCTCAGCTCCTTCCATAGTTTGGCTATTGCGGACATTGCTGCTATGAACATTGGGGTTCATGTGCCCCTTTGGATCACTACATTTGTGTCCTTGGGGTAAATACCCAGTAGTGAAATTGCTGGGTCATAGAGTAGCTTTATAACGTCTTGAGGAACCTCCATACCATTTTCCAGAGTGGCTGCACCAGTTTGCATTCCCACCAACAGAGTAGGAGGGTTCCCCTTTCTCCATGTCCTCACCAACATTTGTGTTTCCTGTCTTGTTCATTGTTCATTTTGGCCTTGCTAATTTATTAGTTAAGATTCCATGTTCTATTATTCTGACAAGTACAGCAGTCTCCTAGATGGTCTTGATGCCCCCTCAAACTTACACTGTTTTCTTAGAGTACTCTTTCTGAAAAATAAACACTAAAAAAGTTATTTAAAAATAGTTAAATCTATTAGCTTGGTCTATAAAGTGTTCCATATTCAAACTCATCTACTCAACTTTTACCTGATAAACATACATACCAACCAAGAGTTACTAAAACAAAACATGCATTTTAAGCCTCAGTGTCTTTTATAGAGTTTGTCCAGCATCCTGTTCATCCGTAAAGAACCAGCTCAGTCTTCCTTCCCTAGAAGCTTTCCTTTGTCTCCATTCCTTGCAGAGTTATGCACTCTCTGCTCCATCTGTCTAGTATGCCTTGCAAGAAGCACAACATTGATCATACTGGATAACTCATCTCTTTTCCCAACTGGACTATCCAAACCTTTAAGGTAAGAACTGGGTCATATTTATCTTTATAGATGGGTATTTTGTATGAAGTTTACTCTGCAACTTAGTGTGCCTTTAAGGACTACTTAGTTTGCCTGTTGGCTTGGCTGTTAGACCTCCATGAAATATTTCTTCCATCTGTTTGAGCTAAAATCTCTATGGTTGTAATCACGAAATTGCTTATTTTTTGTACCTGTCCTCTGTAGCTGACCTTTCAATATGGAGTTCAGTTCTTGTTACTTTGTGCTCTCTTAGGCATGATTATTTCGATTGTTTGTTTTTCTTGAGCCTTTCACTGTTCAGTCTTGGCAATGTGGCCATTAAATCCATTTTTGCTCCTCTATAAAATTCAGCCTGAGTCTCATTCCACTGCTAGACAGATAAATTGCACATCCACAAATACATCAATAAATATGTGTTGAAAGAGTTAATGGTTAGATGAAAGTATGTGTGTGTTTAAAAATATCCTAATGCCTGAATATTCTCCTTAATTCCAGAAGCAATGTTATTTTTCACCATTTAAAAAAATATTCATCTTCCAGTACATAAGAAGAAAAACAAATCATTGAAACTGAGTTTATATTTTCACTCATTCCTTTGAGAGAAAACTGCACAGATATCAAATCCCTAGTTTTATTTTTTAGACATGCTTTATGACATTCCAAACATTGAGTACAGATTACAGACAATAATAATTAATCAAAGTTGATTTTAGTTGCCTGAAGCATTATCTGTGAGGAAAATGGCATAGAAAATGTTCTCATAAAAACGTGCTGCTAATGTGTCACTGAAATATAAGGCTAAAACAAAAGACTAAAGATTTCCCCCATGCATATCTTTTGTTTCAACCTTTTCTATTTGTTGTTTTCTTTGCCAGGTCTTAACATTTTTTTTTCCTACAGATGAGAGTTGATTTTTATAACATTCTGGATTGATTATATTTCCATCCAACTCTTCATCCCTTCTCTTTTTGTCTAGTCATGGTCAGCTTTAGAAGAAAAGAATACTCAAAGATAGAGGCTGACTTCCATGAAAACATACTGATAATAAAACCCCTCAGTTTGGCATAAGCAATGAATTTTTGTGAAGTATTAGGCCCCTGAAGGAGAAATTAATATGCTGTGGAGATGGCCAAAACATGAGCCATCTTATTCTTGCCAGTGGAAGGTTCTCTTCACTTTGTTCCAACATGCTGGCCATCAGTTCCTAACGTCCTCTCAGAAAGAACAACTGCTTCTGTTGATACTTGGAATAGGGGAAAGGATGTACCTAATTTTATGCAAACAACCCCATGCTCTTTATCTTCATAGGAAGCAAAGAACGAACTGTTTAACTTGCCAGCTAGGTAGTTTGTGAGTTTCTGAGCAAACGTAGCATATGTAATGGCATATATTCAATGTGAAAAGTTGCCCCAAAGAGAACAAGTAGGTTAAAAAGGAGGATGTTTGTTTATCTACAATCCACCCAATGTCGTAGTTCTCCTTATACTAGAAAAATGTGCTGCTTTCTATGGAAAACTCTTTAATCTCTGTTTTCCAATCATAACCTCCTTCAAAAGATATGGCAAAAATCCATTAATCTGTGAAAATAGACATCTCTCAATTATATTAAGAAAAGCCAAATAACTTGGTAAGTAGGATGAATATGGCAGCTAATAATTTTAATTTGTATTTTTGAATAGATTTCTTTTTCTGAGAAAGGATTAATTTAAAAGCTGCTAAGATTGCCCCAAGTATCTAGTTGCCCACCTACTTAGAGAGAGCTTCCATTCAAACTCAGGTTATAGTTATTAATTTTTAGAAGTAAAATGTAATAAGTATTAAAAAATGTTAAACCAGTCTAATTCTGTGGAAGAAACACACGCACACAATATATATATATATCTACATAATTTTTCAAATGTAGGAAAGGAAACAGTAAATGAGAATAAAATTGGTATTGTCTACAAATAAATATTTCATAAGTTCCATTTTACTGTCTACACCACAAACATTTCATAAGTTCAATTTTTGAAAGTATTACAACAAACATTAAGGAACCATGGACTCTTTACAAACTTCACATTTTACTACTATTTTAATAGCCAGATATATACTTTGAATCCTACTAATTATTCATTAATTTGCCAATTCATTAATTCAATAAGTACTTACTTATCTTTTGTATTTTGCCAGATAATGTAGTAGGTAGAAATGCAATGATAATAGGGCTTATGAATGATCACAAATAACTGTTTTCCAGATTTTTTACTAGACTCTTCACATCTACTAATATGTAATTCTAATTAAAACTTTACAAACACCCGAGGCTAATAGAGACTAAGTAATCCAGGTTTATTGGTTGAGACCAACACCATACAAGGGAAGGTGCATCTTCCTCCTAAGCCCTTGAAATTCTACCGCAAACCACAAGCTGCTTGCTTGCAGATGTGTTCCACCATTACTGGCAATAAACAAACAACAGTCAAAAAGTAGACTCATGGTCATATAACAGGATTCTCTGTGGATATCATTTTTACCACACCTATTAAATATAACTAATGCCACATGATTTAAAAATTCTATTTCAACTTTAAAATATTATCTGCGGGCGCCTGGGTGGCTCAGTCGGTTAAGCGACTGCCTTTGGCTCAGGTCATGATCCTGGAGTCCCTGGATCAAGTCCCGCATCGGGCTCCCAGCCCAGCGGGGAGTCTGCTTCTCCCTCTGACCCTCCCTGCTCTTGTGCTGTTTCTCTCCCTCTCACTCTCAAATAAATAAATAAATAAATAAATAAATAAATAAATAAATAAATAAAT